>NW_022986882.1:0-222766 GCF_010094085.1 Westerdykella ornata
TGCTACACGGCGTAAATCACACAAGAGAAAACGAGTACAGCGTGAAGGGATCTTAACAGCTGGAGAGGGTCTACGGTTAGCTACCCTAAGCGAGTCTGCAGTGTGTGATGATGGAAAGAAGGTGAAGAAGAAGGTGCGTGCTGATGAAGGTAAGCCTACACAACGACATTGTACACGCTGCGGTGAGACTGGGCATAATTCACGTACATGTAAGAAAGAAGTATAAATAGATTTTAAAGAGATTGGCTTACTACAACTCTTAAAAATTATTCATAATTGTTTTATACTCTCCTGAGGAGTTTACATTCTGGTGGGGTCTTGGCATAGTGACCGACTCGCCTGTGTGACCGACTCGCCCGTGAGGTACGTTATATAGAATTAAGACTTTATTTATTAGTAACGTGTTACTTTAATTATAATTATGCGTTAATAGGTAGCCTTAGGAATAAGCCCTAGAAAGTAAATTCTAAGGCTAGGATACTACTTTATATTAAAGTTTACCTTGTTATATAGCTACTAGCACCTCCTCTCTACACTTGTACCCTTTGGCGACATATATCGTTGCTCGGGTAATATAGGTAGGCAGCAGCGAGCTTGGCCGTCCTAGATCTATAACGCAGCGAAATCAGTAGATTGCGGCGCAGCTGTTCGGACAGTTACTCGGACCTACCCTACGACAAGCTCTTGCTCACAGACGAAGTGTTAGCACGGCGTCCCTCGTCTCTTCACAACCCCACTCTCTTCGACATGTGCCGGTATACTACAGCAGACATCATCTATCTCCAATGCCAGAGACCGTCTCAGCATAGAATCGTAAAACGTCTCTATCGGAGATGTTTAGCTTCTCCAAAACCGGGACCGCGATGTGAGGACTCTACGTATGATCCATCTCTGGGTACACACCTACCTTCCACCCGAAACGCCCCTTGCAAGTTCTGTCGGGACTCAGGAGCATCGGTCGGAGAGGCGCGTTATGAAGAGGTAAGGCAAACCATATGTCTAACATCAATTGTCTAATTGTATATAGTATGATCTTCATGGTTAACGATGAGTGTATTCTCGACCCAGGGCTCAGCTCCGTATCCTCGCCGGTCATCTGGCTCTTGTAGCAAAGCGGTAGCGCCTAGCTTATTCCATCCAAGGAAGAGAATGAAATGTTATTATACGACACAATGTTATGAGATCTAATCTTAAAAACTGTCCAGTAAACTTCCAAATCATTTAAGAATTTCCAAGCGCTCAACGTGTTCTCCATGATGCTAAGTAGTCAAAGATAGTAGCCATCACACTCTGGACACCAGAATCTGCTTTCCTGGTGACCGGCACGCCAGCAACTTCAAGGTCTTGAAGAACTTCGTCCATGGACGTGAAAGTACCATGCCAACAACCCTGCATCAAACTGCCCAGCGGGATATTTTCGACCTCGGGAAAATGATTGTCGGCATAGAGTTGCTTGATACGGAGCATTCGATCGTCAGATGCTGCAAGTTCCTGGTGTGGCTGTCTACCGGTCATCACCTCGTAGACCGCGCAGCCGAATGCGAAGATATCGGTCTTTCGGCTTATCACTGGTGTCGATTGCCTGTAGCTAAACCACTCATAACAGGCTCCTGCTTCTTCGCCGTCAATGCTGCAACCTTCAAAGTCGATGATCTTCAGACGTCCATGAACTATGATCCAGTTGTTACATCCAACATCAGCATGGATGATGCCCTTCTCATGCAAATATCGCGTTCCCTCTGCAGCTTCCTGTAGCCAGCGAATTCTCTTATCCAAGGGAATCTGCTCTGCTCCGCTTTCTTCGATAACCTTCCGAAGCGATTGTCCGCGCTCCAGGATGATGCCGTTGTCTATGGCACCAAAGCATCTTACGATATTACGGTGCAGTCCTAGGCGTTCAAATGCTCGACGTTCCACGTCAATCCCCTCACTGTGATACTCTTTTAGGACCTTTTCCTCATCAATCGCATAGACGATTCCCGAACTGCCGGCCGCAAGGAATACAAGTTTCTGATAATCTATAGACAGATGCGGTCCGGTTTGGATGCGTTCGTTCGCCATACTTCGGGGCTAGGATTCCATTTTACTTGTGTTTGTGAGGAGAGGGACGAGGGTCCTCTTGTTTTGGGGCGTAGATGGAGCGCGATAGTCCTGAGGGAGCGAGCTCATCAAGCTTTGGGGGTCTGCGTCCTTGAGATGCACAGGCGTAGCGTGTGACGGTGCCAGAGGGACGCTTAAGGGGGGATGGTCGGATGCAGGCGAGACTCTAGATCAGGAACATTGGAACCTCCCTTTCCTTTTTTTGCGCGGGGGTCGGTGGAGAGAGCCAATCGCCTTATAAGTCAGGTCACGTTCAAGTGGGTGGTCTTCTCGAACGGGAGGCCGTTGTCGTGCTGCCTTCTGGCGCAGGAAAAGTTGTGGTGTGGTCAGTGCTTGCATTGAAGGACCCTCGGTCCAACATTATTTGTTCTTGCGCGTGTATGAATATGACCTACAATAACACATAACTAGTCTAACTGCATTGTTGTATTTTCATTAGATAGCTTTTAGATAGCTTCCACTAGAGTTCACCTAGCTTCTTATAATAGTTATAAGTAATATTACTTAATCTTATGTTGTAAATAAAAACAGGTTGTAATAGCTCTAATGCTATAAAAACTCAAAAGACTAATTAACTTCTTTTAATGCCTAGTAGCAATTCTAGAGAGCTTTTAGGTAATTACATGTCAGCAGGGATGCAGCTCGCTAGAGGGGATTGCAGGTACTTAAGAGGTAGGGCAACTATTGATTAGTAGTAGGAGGCTCTTTAACATCTGCTACCTGTTGGCCTCATGGAAGTCATTTGCCAGATGCATGCCGATATGGAGTGTTGGAAGGATCGCGCTTCCAACATTTGCGGTATTTCACGTGCCTCGGTGTTTCGATGACGCGCTCAGAAAGTCCGCGAGCTTCATAACCCCGTCGACAGTTGCATGGAATCAGCTTCGTTAGACTCAGGTGGTTGATTCTCTGCGTTTTCGACATCTGCAAGATGGGTGCCGGGGCGAGCTTCAACCCAGCGAGCGATATCCCAAACCTAACTGGAAGGATCATTCTCGTTACTGGCGGTACGTTTACTTCACAACTTACGGTCCTGATAAGGTCATTGACGTTCAGCGTAGGCAGTGCTGGCCTTGGAAAACAGACCATTCAGTACCTGGCAGCTCACTCGCCTTCACGCATTTACCTGGCAGCGCGTACCCCCTCAAAAGCCGAGTCTGCAATCGCGTCGATCCGCGAAGCCGTTCCCGATGCCCCTGTCGAGTATCTCCCGCTCGACCTCACGTCTTTCTCGTCCATTGCTGATGCGGCGAGGGCTTTCAAAGAGAAGGAGAAGCGCTTGGATATACTCATCAACAATGCGGGCGTCATGGCTATGCCGTACAGCCTGACCAAGGAGGGTTATGAGATCCAATTCGGCACGAACCACATGGGCCACGCCCTGCTCACCAAGCTGCTCCTACCGGTGCTGCTCGAAACCGCAAAGGAGCCAGGTGCCGACGTGCGCATCGTGAATCTCTCCAGCATGGGCCATTGGGGCGCTCCCTCCGGCGGCATCATCTGGGACCAGAAAGTGCTGGAGCAGCAATACACTTTCCGGCGGTACGGGCAATCCAAACTGGCAAATGTCCTGTTTACCAAGGAGCTCGCTGCTCGGTATCCGCAGATTACGTCCGTTGCCGTGCACCCGGGCGTTATCATTACCGATCTGTATGTGTCGTTTCGGGCGAACCCGATTTCGAAGATTGGACTGTGGGTGTATCAGCTTTTGACACCCATACTTCCGGGGCATTTCAAGGACGCGAAGGGTGGGGCGTTGACGCAGACGTGGGCGGCGACGGTGCCGAAGGAGCGGTTGGAGAATGGGGCGTTTTATCGGCCGGTGGGGATCAAGATGAGCGGGAGTAGGTACGCGCAGGATGCAGGGCTGGCGAAGAAGCTTTGGGAGTGGACGGAGGCGGAATTTCAGAAACATGGGTACTAGTGCCCTATGAAGGCAAGTGTTGTGCATGCGTTCGTTTTCTACATTGTTTAATACCCGCTGTTGATAATACCCATTCCTCATACTTCAGCACAAGATCAGACCCACGACCAATGCATAAGCCATTCGTTTGTGGAAATACCGGGCAGAGACCTCAGGAGCCCGACTTCGTCACCACTCGCCACAGAGTCCTCATCGCTCTGTGTCGAGGCGTGGAGTCGCAGCTCTCGGTTTCAGTTCGTTTAGCTCCTTTCCCAGATAAACTACGCATCAGTCTCGCTTCTGCGCTGTGCCATGTTGCTGCGGTATTTCGGACCATGGGCCTGCTGGGGAGTCTAGCACTGCGCGTAGTGCCACTAGAACCTCGAAGATACCACGTGTTGGGCGTGCATGGTGGGGATAATGGGGATATTGGAGATATTGGAGTTGATGAGGGGGACATTTCGAAGAAGCCGGCTGCATTTCTGTGGATGATTCTATCAGGCGAGAGGCGGCTTCTGATGTATTCGTCGTTTTCCTGAGATTGTTGTAATGTCACGGGAGAGTGCGCAAGTGGGTAGTATTGCGGCCTGGTTTCAAGACTTAGTCTGCCGATATGTCCTCCGCTCTCAGTCCACTCTTCAGCCGTGTGCTCAGCTTTTCGAGGCTCTGTTGTGTGACCCTCTATTGTTTGAGCATTCCGGCTTGGTAATAGCGGTTCTTGATCCTCCTCAACTCCCTCGCAGTCTCTCTCAAAGTCAAACCTGGGCAGTACCCCTAATCCTTCACTGACAAGTTGCTCATACGTCGCATGTCTCCTCTCCGCCCTCTCATACCCTGTCAATCCCCTACTATCCCGAATGAAAGATACCTCGTCCTCGTTGGCATACTGGGCATGCACCGGGCCCTCCTCGCTACCACGATCAATCCCATACCTAAATCCCTCCAACACCTCCCTAAACCAATCCCTCCTCTCCCCTTCATGACTCCCCGGCCTCCAGACCCCCTGCTCTGTAGCAGGGTGACGCGCCCATCCCTTTGAGTCCATCCCCCTTGGTAGACCCTGACGAGCACACCGTGCACACTTCTCAAGGGTGGAGTACATGAGCATTGTTCGTTGCACGGAGGCAGGGAGCCGGGGCACGATGGTGTGCATTAAGCGGCCGGAGGAAGGGGAGCGGGAGACGTGGATTATTTCGGAGGGGTGTCCGCAGCGGTAGGTGCGGCTCGTTAGGTAGGGGTAGGACATTGTGAGGAGATAGGTATAGATGGTGCGAAGAAGCTATGACGATTATGCAACCGATGACATTGGTAAATAGGAGTTGAAACAAGTGAATGCACAATTTGACGGTGACTGTTGAGACAGGCTAACGAATGGAAATTCTTGCGGATTAGTGAAGTCTACGGAGCAAACGGCCTGCCCAGGTGGTGTGGATTGGGGTTTGTGCTTGATAGTGGCTTCCATTGTATGCTGTTCGGATGGTGGGTGTTGTCCTGTGTCCTACCCTAGGGTACCTAGTTTGGAAATGCTGGTTATGGTGAGTATTACAATCGCTAGTCGAGAATTAAAGCTACATGCTATGAGTTTCCTAAGTCTTGATGTGCATTGTATTACGTATACAGGAGGGGAATGTTTAATCGGTCGAGGATGTCGATATGATAGACCGCTATCCGGACCACCCTGCTGGACTAGGACCGGCCCCACATCGAGAAACGTTACAACTTCTCCACATCAAGAAATTTCATTTATCTATTTGCCGCAACATACGTGAACGGGAAGGGATACAAGCGCTGGCTTCTGAAAATGTGCGTCAGCGAGGAATTCGGGTTTTGATCCGTCCCAGTTGTGTTCAGCGGCATGTGTTTCCTCCGGACAAGGACTTTTCAAATCTTGAAGGATGAATGGATAGGCATGGGGAATACAGATGAAGTGGAGACGCCAGCGCAAGCACATCTCTTGAACGAACCCAGGAATATGTTGTTTTGGATAGCCTCTCTTGCCATATTTAGCCATGTTAATTGCTTATAAGTATGTGCCAAATGAATGACCCCCTCACTTCTGTCTAGTCCCATTGCCATAAGGGAAGTACATATTCGAGCCATGCTCGCACTATTCTCCTTGATGTAAAGCCATTCGATCTCACTATCACACGCCAGTTGCCCACTTCAAGATGCGGTTCTCTACTCTTCTCGCCCAAGGCCTTCTTGCTATATCATCTGTAGTATCCGCAGTAGCAATTGACAAAAGACAATCAACGACTCAAGTCTACAAATTCTCCGCATCCCCCACTTCAGCGGAAGGCATCGCTGCACGCTCAAACGGCCAACTCCTCGTATCTTTCTTCGACAAGGGCGAACTCTGGGGCGTCGACCCAGCCACGAAGAAAGCCTCCAAAGTCGCCACGTTCACTGATGCCACCTGCGCAGGCGGCATTGCCGAAATTGCTCCGGATGTCTTTGCAGTCGTCGCGGGTCAGTTTTCGTTCGGAGGAGGCCTTAAGACGGGCTCATGGGCAATCTGGAAGGTGGACTTCACTAGCGGGACGGCTCAGACATCTGTTCTGAAAAAGGTGCCGGATTCAGGGTTCTTCAATGGGCTGTCTGCTTTTACTAACGACACCATCCTTATTGGAGATGCTTCGAAGGGTGCGGTTGTGGCGATGAATGTCAATACCGGTGCTTATAGCACGGTAATTCAGGACGCGACGATGGCTCCGCCTGCCAATGCTGGGTAAGTGAACGGCACCCGCAGCCTCCGTCTATTACTCGCGTCGCATATCTTGATTCTACTTCAATCAGTTAAAGTCATTCTCCTCCATTTAGCCACTCACTGACTCCTATCTTAGCATCCCCATGGGCATCGACGGCGTCCGTTATTTCAACGGCACTCTCTACTACACCAACGTTTCCAAAAACACCTTCCACAAAGTGGCCGTCGATGCGACTGGCAAGAAGGTCGGCAACATCGCCACCATCTGGTCCAACACCTTCTCCGACGATCTCTGGGTCGGTCCCGATGGTACTGCTTACGTCGCCACTGGCAGCGCTGGGAAAATCCAGAAGGTGACTCCTGACGGGAGGATCAGTACCTTGGTGAATATTTCTGGAGCGACGTCGGTTACTTTGGGGAAGACGGAGGCGGATAAGAATACGCTGTATATTGCGGGGAATAACGGGGTTATCTCGAGTGTGAAAGTTTAGGTCGGTGCGATGCAGGCTTTGGACATGCTGAGGTCTGACAGTTGAGTGTCCGTTTCACCAGATATGTCGAGGCAATTATTGGCGCTCTGCCCTCTGCCGGTGCATGCCATCGTCCGTTCCTGCTATTTTCTCAATGTCGTTCTCCGGAGGTGCTAAATGTCTCGCTGGTCTGGATTAGGGATTGGTAAAGGGGAAATGTCCAGCTAAATGGTCAGCGCTTTTGAATTGAAATATTCAGAGACATCATTATCCCGATCTACGTCCCGTGGAACATGGACGATGATTCTGTAGAGGTTTTTGTTTTCTTATGGATGATATTTCGATGCAATTGCGCAGGAAACGCTTCCGAGAATGGAAAGGGGGCCGCCTATGTGGCATATTAATACGTTGTCATGCATTGCACAGCAATACGATGCAGGAACGACGCTGGAATTCATTTCAAATGAACCTTAATGTTTGAAGAGGAAGGTGTCTAGTCTGCGCTGTTGTCTCCATTTAACTATGCCTCCTTTCAAACGAAAAATAATCAGCGCTTCAGGTTTGTCGAGCATACAAATGGCCCTGCCAAAGATCGATAATATCTCATACTGATCTCGCTCGTGTATCGTGAGGAGCCTGGCCCGGTTGACTTCATTAGGGTAGGGATCCGCAATACTCCAATAGAAGTGGATAAATGTCTGGATTTGGCTAAATCCATCCACGTCGGTACCCGAACTGAGGGTTGTATAATGTAAAAATGAACTTCCGAGATGTCGGATGCAGCATGGGTCTCTCATATAAGATGCGTCGTTCCTGCGTCAAAAAACTGGTCGCGGCTTTGCTTCCAGGAGAATCTGGCGTTACTATCTCAAGGTCTGTAGAGGCGAATTCAATTTCGCGCTCTGCATCCTCACATCCGGTTTCGAATTTCAAAGGCCAATGTAAGAGTATAGAAGATGGAGCTCACCGCCTTCCTCATCATCGCCGGCTTCATACCTACGTCACTGGCACAGAATTGGCCGAATTCAACTACGGCAGTCGAGCCAACTCCGACACCCATCGCTCCATGGAATGTAACGCACTATGGAGGCGAAGTCAACATTACCAACAACCTCGCCCTGACCCCTCCCATGGGCTGGAGTTCGTGGAATAATTTCGGTCCCGACATCAACGAGACATTGATCAAGGACACGATTGACGCTTTAGAGCGGACCGGTCTGAAGGATGCGGGCTACATCTACGTCAACCTCGACGACGGCTGGCAACGGTACAAAGGCTCTCGAGCGGAACACCCACTGGAGGTTGATCCCGTCAAGTTCCCCAGCGGAATAAAAGCGCTCGCCGATTATGCGCACTCCAAAGGATTCAAACTAGGCATCTATAGCGGGCCAGGCGACACGACTTGCGCAGGATACACGGGATCGGAGGGTCACGCCGAAGACGATGCGAAGATGTTCGCATCCTGGGGGATCGATCATTTGAAATACGATAGTTGCTGTTCGCATCACGACGCTCCTCAATCCGAGGTGCAGCAGGTAATGCTGGACATGAGCCGAGCGCTCATTGCAACGAACCACTCCACGGTCTTCCATGCATGTCACTGCGGCTGGGCGAATGTCTGGGAATGGGCCGGAGAGGAGGGCGCCAATCAGTGGCGAATCGGGCAGGATATCTCGGATGATTTCAACTATCCCGGCAACCGCGAGAAGTACTACTTCGACGTTCTGGACATGCTTGATCGGGGCAACGAACTTGCGCAGTACTCCGGACCTGGCCACTGGAATGACTACGACATGCTGATTGTGGGATTGAATGGCGAGAGCAAGCAACTCGTCGGCACGGGAGCTAGCAACCTCGAATACCGCACTCATTTCAGCCTGTGGTCTATCGTAAATTCTCCGCTGCTTATCGGCGCCAATATCAACAAGTTGGACAAATACGATCTCGAAACTCTCACCAACAAGGAGATCATTGAGCTAAATCAAGACCCTCTCGGCCAGCCAGCGACCTTGCAATGGAAGAATGAGAACAATACTCTTCAGATATACGCGAAGCAAATGAAAGACGAGAGTTTGGCCGTGCTACTACTCAACAGGGGCAGCGATACGGCGTATATCACCGTGGACATGAGACGCGATTTGACTGTGCCATGGGATGTTTACCGCATGAGAGATCTTTGGAAGCACAAAGATCTGGGTCCGTACGATATACCGTATACAACGGAGGTGAGGAGCCATGAGGCGAAGGTATATCGTGTTTGGCAGGTTGCTTGCACAGTTGGGTGTTAAGTTTTGCGGGTTCGTTGGCGTGTTTCAATTCTCCGGTCAACACAAGTAGTGACAGATGACTTCAGTTGCCTAATGGTTTGGAGGTCCTTGCGACTGGACATTAATACGATGCTGGCTTTATCCACGGTTGAGTTCGTTTTTACGCTTATTGATTTGGGAAGACCTGTAACTTTCTTACAATCCGACTTCCCCGTGGTTGTGCGCTGCGAGCAATATTCCTTATTGGCAATGTGCCTAATTTCTATCACAGCAGTGACAGTATGGTTCAATCGTAGGTTTAGGGCCTGAGACTACCCGTCACGGAAGCGCATTAGAGACAAGGAGCTCGAGAACAGCCGTTGGCCTCTTGATCTGATCGCTTCGCTCTTCACTAGGGCTGTACATCAGCATGTTCCAATGAGAATGCACGTAAATTATGTTGCCAGGGTGGTCTGAATGCACCTATAAAAACGTCAATATGGTTGTTGTGGCATTGCATGAAGCCAGAGACTACTTGGTAGTCCTGGTCTTGGTCTATCTTACAGTTTTGTTTCACTGTCATGTCGCAAGAACTATCCGGTCAGAGAAACAATGATTACCTCAGGTCTGAGCTGGGCTTCACATACTCTAACCCAGATGCGGTAGCGACTTTAGCACTTGAAAGACTGTCTGAGTTGTTCCAGCACAGTCGCAAGACAAAAGGTGACGCACGTGACGGTATTCACATAGGCACAAGTGTCATATATAAGCCATACCCCAGAAGTCTGTTGAATTGCAACAAAGATGGCAATGGTCAACATGAATGCCAACAGATTCGCGGCGTTACTCACAGTTGAACCAAACGGCAACACGGCTCGAGGAACTTCTGAACGGACGAATCCCGCTAACAGAGCATCTCGAGAGGTCTTCGTCTTCCTCCTTGGTCCGTCCGAGCCACTCAAAGTCTCTCTATGTCGAAGGATTCAGCAGCAGATACGCAACCTTGATATCATCTCTGCAGAAAGCATTCTCAACGAAATTTTTCAAGACAAGTCAGGTAAGGTAATGCACAAGTACCATCTGACGGAAGAGGAGAATAGAGAAATCGAACAGTATGGGAACAACGGAGTGGCTATCCCCACTGCAACCATGGTCAAGATTATGGAAGAAGCGATCTTTCCTGCTGGCCAGAAAGGGCAAGTCAAGCCTAAATGTCTCATCGAAGGGTTTCCCCGGTCAGTGCAGCAGTGGCGGGAGTTCAAGAAACGCTGCAAGAAGCATGGTAGGTGGCCAGGTCGTCCACGCTGCTTCTTCATCGCCATCGAACCGGAAACTGCAGCATTCGCCCCAAGCTGCCCTGGTGGAGAGCTGGGAAAGTGGAGTAGGGAGCGCAATTGGTCAGACGAAAAGGATGCTCTTTTGGGAGCGGCAGGGGACAGTGCGAACGAAGTTGTAGGACCAATTCGTGTGGATTTGAGCGCTCGTAACGTTCTTGATGTCGCTCAAAGGATTGTCAATGCTTTTGAACGGAATGCCGAGTGGAAAAACATCTCCGGTTCGACGCGGATGGCAAAAGGCTGGTTCCAGACTTGAGGGAAAGTAGCAAACCGCAATAACAGTAGGAGGACATGTGGCAACGGAAAGCGAGGTCAGAGGACATGAAGAATATACAAAGCAGTTGTAGTATCAAGGACTCCCAGATTGATATTATTTCTCATGAATCACTGTAGCTAACCCACCTGTAAAAGCTTTCTGGATGCTGAGCTCTGTCTCCCCGAACCCAGTTTAAATGCAGAGAATTTAGAGCATCTTAACGTTGAAGATAAGCAAAGATAAGCACACAAATAAGAGAAAGGAAGATGATAGTCACCAGATACGTGGTGTTCCTAGTCGATGGTTGTGAAAAAAATAAAAGCAGGCAGAAGTGTGATCTGCGGAGAAATATGGAAAATGAAAAGCCGGAAATCCTCAGATAAGCCCTTCCGCCAGGTGAAGGAGAATGCTGCTCGCTAGATGGCAGACTGCGTAAGTCGTAACTCGTCAGGTCTCCCTCTGCAAGCCACACACAGCGTCTCTGAAGGTCTCAATCCCCTGCTCTAACATTTGTTTGCGCTGTTCGAGGTAGTTACGACGTGCAGTGGTCTCCTTGGCCTCGGCGGCGACGCGTTCCACTTCTTTATCGGTCATCTGGGTGATGACCAGAGGCGACAAAATAATGTCTGGGAGCGGCTCGACGAGGTGACGTTCGATAACTGTCTTGACGACGGCATTGATGAAGTACATGCGCTCATCCTAGCAAAACTGTTAGTAAGGACTGACTGACGATCTGGCATGGTTTGGAGAGCCAATACCTTGTAGTACACTTGCTGATTGTCCAGAGCCTCTTCTGCAGAGAATCTATCCATGTTCTGTTCAATGGATCTTCCAAATGCTTCTTCGAGCTTGACGGGATCGATTTGCTTCGTCGTTCCCCCGCTCGCAGAGACAACGCTCGCTTCGGCCTGCTTGACAGCATCCTGGGTTATTCGAGCGTTCTTCCTCTGACGCTGCTTCTGCAAATCTATTGTGAAGTGCTCGTTATAAGTCATTGGGGTCGGGCCTTGTCCTTTATGAGCTTTGCCAGTTCGTCCTTGCTGGATTCCTTTGCCTTTGCCAACGCTGGATCCACGCACTGAGTCAGGAGTCTGTCGAGGATCTCTTTGGGGGCTTTGTATCCAATGACTTGTGGACAAATTGCTTGCAGACAGATGCGACACTTTCAATGTGCAGGTCGGCAATATCGTTCCGCGGTGCGCTCTGATCCCAGAATAATTGAGCGATCAACGTGGGGTTGAAGTTTCCCGGGAGCTCAGATCCGCGAGAACGTTCCAGGATCTTTTGGACCCAGTCGATTGCTTGTGGACGCGTTGTCTGTTTTGGCTTTGGAAGCTTTGCGCCCAAATCATCGCGGTCCATACTAGCAAGCTCTTTTTTGGCTTTCTCCGCTTCTTTCACGTCTGCTTCGCAGTCTCCGGGACCGCACTCAATAGCATACCGATGCCCTTGTCGTCTCATGGTCTCCGCAAACTTCTTATTACGATGCTGGACGACCGCTCGAAAGCGGCGGATATTCTCACGAGTGTCCACACCAGCATTCATGTCGGGCGGTCCGAAGAAAGGGTTATCATAATATCCAATCACGGCTGACTTTAGGATATTGTGGATATCCAGAGACATTCGGACAAGGACCGATCGTTGTTCTCCAATAGTACTACGGCGTTCGCCAAGTCCATCCAGCTCCGCGATCGTCTGTTTCAGTTTATCTTGGATTTCCACCTTGACCAGTGGCAATTCCTTGGTCAAATGCTCAAGGAGGACTTCGCTCAGGCGCTTCCTGAGTGCCTCAATTCCGAGAAACTCTGGAGACAAGGCTGAAAACCCGGTGTCAGACTTGAAGAAATCCTTCTCCGCTTCGTTCCGCTCCTTGAAGCTGGTGTTCATTTCTCCTGGGCCACGGTTCTTGAGGACATGCCAGCCTCTTTGAAAGTAGATGTGTTTGTTCATTGCAAGGTCGATCCAG
The DNA here is from genome assembly GCF_010094085.1 of Westerdykella ornata. NCBI lineage: Eukaryota > Fungi > Ascomycota > Dothideomycetes > Pleosporales > Sporormiaceae > Westerdykella > Westerdykella ornata. Next base: position 12,986 of record NW_022986882.1, read on the forward strand.
TTGGGTTCATCGCTCTTGTGAACTGCGTCAGGCTTTGTGATGATGCCTATGGTGCGCTCTCCGTCGGGATCGATTTTCCGGCAATCTTCAAGGATGACTAGAGAAAGGAAATATCAGCACCCTCCTGTGATCGATGAGTATCCAACAGATTTCGCTCACCTTGGTTTTGCCAATCATTTTTCGCCGAAACGATCGCGAGTATGATTGTGCGTGGGTTCTTCATGTACTCCCTGACTAGTTCAAATACAAGTTTTTCGTCACCCGCACTTTGACCTTTTCCTGTAGTTTGAATAAGACCGGGGAGGTCGACAAGTGTCCTAAGCAAGTTAGAAAAAGAGAAAGCCCTTGATACCGACATAACTCACAGTTGGGTACGGTCCGGTCCGCAAATCTCAATTGATAGGACGTCTCTCGCGAACGCACTTCGCCCTCGAGTTTTCGTCCCAGCGGCCGCCTTGACGCCAATTCCCATGGCAGTTGATGCCTCGTCAATCAATTCCGGCAACTGTTTGAAGTCCTTCAGAACGGCGGTGAACTTGCGGAGGGTTTCTTGCTCTGGCTCAGGCCGGGTCTTGCATGGAGTGATTCGGACGAGTATCGTGCTTTCTGTTGTTCGTCGCAATATTATCTCCGTCGCAAAACGCGTACACAAGTTCTCCTTGCGCGGGAACGGGATCTCGGTGATAGCCTCGAGGACACTGCTCTTCCCGCTCGACTGATCTCCACAAACAACGCTGCAATAGCCATCAGCAAATATTCCATACGACTTCGCGTCAGTTTGCTCACAGTTGGGGCAGTTCAATTGTGCTGTTGAGTCCAGATCGTCGTAACTTGTCCACGATGTCAAGGACGCTCCTCTCGTCGTCGGTCTGGAGAGCCTTGAAGGCGGTAGTGGTAAGCGAATTTCGTTTGATACTTGTCGGCGCCATTAATGGGTCGGCAATGAAGAGACTGTCTGCCGGCTCCGAAGGCCTGGACATTGGAAGTAACACTGAGATGGTAAGTTAGAATGCAGAGGTCTGCGAGTGTGAGAAGGAGAGAAAAGATAATGGTTGAGAGAGGTAGAGAGAAGAAGAGAAGGGAAGGGAAGAAAGAAATGGCGGGGTATATATATGTTCTCTGAAGGATAGACTGCTACGGCTTCAGAGGCGGGCCGCCGCGGGACGATGCTACACCGCCTGTCGATGTGATCAGGAGTAAAACTAACTCAAGCCTCAAGTGAGAGAGATAGCCGTACCTCTAGACTAAGACGGAAGCATATTCGCGACATGTTCTCTTACTTGGCCGATGGTCGCTGTTTGAGTGAATGCTCACCGTAATATCCTCCGGGAAACTGGACATCGCGAATGTTGCTTCTCTAAAGCGCGAATTGACAAAGCCACCTATCGTTTGCTTGCATAGATTATGTCCCTTAATGCTGAAATTTGACTTCCCTGCCAATCACGGGGGCAGCGTTTGATATACTTAATGGGCTCCCGAAGGCAGTTCGTAACACGAGCCTCCCTTGAGCGCCGCAGCAATCAAATTGGCTCTCTATGCGTAAATATCTGGGAACATGAGGAAAAGGCGAGATGTCAAAGACTCTCGACTGACGTCTTCATTTCTGATGTTGACCTCCAGCCGTTCCTGCTTAGTTTGGGCAACTGCTAATTACAAATACTTAGCAAACAACACGCCAAGCCAGGCTGGCTAACCTTAAATCAATGTCATTCCAAAATATGCCTCCTACGAAAATGAGTCTACTCTTCTATCAAATCACTCAGTGCACCTCGAGCTATTGGGGAGACCACCACGGCATCCTTTGTATACCTTATTACAACTTGGCGCCAGGCGCATCCCTCTTCAAACCTTCCCAGTCCTCCATCGTGTACAACACATAACCCTGATCGTCCTCCAAAGCTCCCTTGATACTGCTAAGTGCCTGAGGACGCCAGTACATGGTATCGTACTTGATTTCCTCCTTGCCCAATCCCTTCGCAGCAGCCTCCTTCTCCGTCCTCTCCCTCAGCTTCTTCAGATCGCATCCGTCGTTTCTCAACGGCACCTTGTTCTGCTTGTTATTGTGCATAGTCGTCAGGTTGTTCAGAATACGGATGAAGACAGGGACCGCATATTTGGGTAACCTGGAGCTGCAGTGTTCGAGCAGGGCGTTGAAGTCGAAAGTCGACTGATGCGCGGGGTCAATGTACAGTGCAGCACAACCAGCACGGCCATCGTGTCCCGGAACCTCCACGCCGTAGACGTTCGCTTCGACGACACCGGGGAAGTTTCCGATGACCTCGCTGACTTCAGCCGTGCTCACGTTCTCGGACTTCCAGCGGAAGGTGTCACCGAGACGATCAAGGAAGAACCAGAGTCCATCCGGGGTGCGGCGGAGGGCGTCGCCGGTGCGGTAGAAGAGGTCACCCTTCTTGAAGACGTTGCGTTCGAATTTCTTCTGCGTGGCCTCCGGGTTACCGTAGTAGCCGACAAAGGCCTCCTCATTGGGGATCTGGACGATGATCTCACCGCCCTCTTCGTAGGGCTTCCGTTTGGCAAAACCAGTCTTGGGATCCCGCCAGATAGCGTTCGTCTCGTGGTCGATCTCAACGGGAATATACGTGTTGCGGAGCATGGTGCGGAGGATGAGGCCATGATGACCCACTGCAGTCGCGGTAAATGGGCCTCTACTGACATTGAGAAGACCGAAGACACCCTCCGTGCTGTTGAAGAACTCGGCAACCGTCTGGATACCGAATCGTTCGACAAAGCGATGCCATACGTCCGGACGCATCCCGTTTCCGAACATGACGCGGACCTTATGCTTCTTGTCCAGTTCGCTGGGTGGGTTGGCGAGGAGATATCGTGCTGTCTCTCCGACGTAGACGAAAGCCGTGGAGTTGGAGTCGCGAATGTCGGACCAGAACCTGGAAGTCGAGAACTTCTTGCCAATGCAAAGTGTGACTCCAGAAAGCATGCAGGCGACTGCTGTTGTGCATCCGGTACCGTGATATAGGGGCATGCAGACGTACCAGCGATCTCCCTTGGGGCCGGGTTCGAGATCCAGAGTTCGGACGCGACCGCCTGCTAATGAACCTGCCCTTTGACACTCGAAAGGGCATGCCTTGGGGTGACCCGTCGTACCACTGACGAGGTCAGTTCAGTCTCTCTAAAATGGAGACATCTGACAATGGAAACGACTAACCTGGTGTAGAACAGACACATGGGGAACGCTCCCTTGATGCCAGCCCTATAGTGGTCCCCGGGCCTCTTCGGCTCCATCCTCGATATCTCCCCCTTCAGATTCTTATCCAGAATCCTGATCGTCATGCCAAGCTCGCCTTCGATCCTGTCTCTCACAGCCTCTATCCTCTCAATGCACTCGGCATCCTCATCCACAATCAACAACTTCCCCTTACTGACCTTGAGACAATGGATCAACGCATCTCCGGCAAGATGATGATTGATCATGGCCGGCGCCGACCCAATTGCCCAAGATCCCAGATGCCCAAAAATAAACTCCGGTTGGTTCGTCAGATAAAACGTGACAAGTGTACCGGGCTTGACGCCATTCTCAAGGAAGTAGTTCCCATATCGGCACGCCTGCGCATACGTCTCTTGCCATGTATAGCATCCCGTTCGCGACCAGATCGCCTCCTCGGTTTCGGGTAGTCTGCGCACCTGCGCCTCGAACCAGTACCATAGACTCGCGCGGCCTTTCGCACCTGTTGTTGTCGCGGACAATCGTCAGCTATGCCATGCTGTGGTACCATACCGGATCGCGATGCTGTGGGGCCCACGAGAGGGGTCGGTACTCACCCAGTCTCGCGAAGTCGCGCTCGTTGGCGCGCGTGAGGCGGATGGTGTCAATGTCCTTGGAGATGTGAAATTTGGCATCGAGATAGGCGGCGGCGGCGGCTGCGCCTGCAATGGCGCCGGCGACGGGTACTGTGTGAAGAGGGCGTCAGTGATGAAGTGGGATATGGAGATGCGGAGATATCGGCCAAGTGGACAGCTGAAGTTCTCCATATAGGTACCAGCTGTCTCGATAACAAGAATGGATAAGAGACGAACCAAGAGCCATTGTGCCTCTAGACTTGTGCCTCAACGAACAGGGCCTTCGTAATCCAGCGAGAGGAGAGGGGAACGGTCAGAGCGATCAGTTCGGACGAAACCTCCGGAACAAGGAACGAGGTGTGGTAAAGTAATGAAGAGCCTGCGGATCTCTGCCCGCTGCTCCTCTCCCGCCCGGAGGAGTCCCCATCTCACTTAAAGATGCATGTCAATAACCAATTACCCATTTACCGAGGCTGATGGCTCGGGTAGGGCGAATTTACGGCCCTGGCGCGTCACGTGGGGAGTTACTTCCCCACAATCTGGAACTTGCGGGATCGGGAATCGGGTGCCTTAGTGGGGTTTAGCGTAGGGGCTTAAGTGGACGACAGGTTTGATGCGGATGGGTGAAGGAGTGAATGTTTCATCATGATGGGATATACTTTTCCTTTCGGTTGTACATGTTTTGTGGACAAGAGACTTGCCACGGTCCCTTCTTTCGCATTCCTGTTTCATCCGAGGGGGCGTGGAGTCTACTGTACACGGCGCGAAGATGTCGATTCACCCCTTTTCCATCTCAATCCAATTCGTCCCATCTTCCAGCACACACTGAACGCATTTACCATACCAGCAATCCCGCAAACACAACAGCACTTCCCAGCACCACAGCTCCCGCGAGTTTCACCTCCAACTCACTCGCCGCAGAATCCGTCTGCACAACAGGGGGCCCACTCACAGTCCCCGAAGCTGTTTCGGCCGCACCAGGTGCACTCGGTACCAGCGTTGAAGGCACATCGCCCAGGACCGTTGAAGTGATGGTAGCGATCGGCCGCGCGCGCGAGGTGCCGCTTGAAGCCGGAGCGCTCGTGGATGCGGCTTGTTCTTCATCGCCAGTGGATTGAGAAGTGGCTGTGCTTTGAGCGGCTGAGGGAGATGAAGCTGGCGATGGAGATGGGACTGCTGGTGTTTGTCGTACTGCGGATGTGGAAGTTGGTGCAGCGGATGGCTCTGGCGATCCCGGCGCTGGGGCAGGCGCAGGCGTAGGTTGAGGCCGCGCTCCTCCCGCTGAACTCGTAGGACCCTGAGCAGGAGGTGCAGAAGGAGCCGGAGGAGCCGCCGAGGGAGCAGCAGGAGGAGCATTTCCTCCATTCGATGGCGGCGGCACTGTCTGCCCATCACAGCTCGTCTCGCCGCTAAGTTTAACCACCATTCCCACACCTGCAACTGGATCCGCAAGCCCATTGTCGCTCTTAAACTTCTCTGCATCAAACGCCTGGCCATCGCCCGGTACCTTCAAATCGGTAAGATCCCGGAAACCAGGCTGGTTGTACATCAGGAATGAGTACTGTCTCTGATCGCCTGTCTCGCCGAAAGCGCCGGGAGCCTGGTAAGCCAGCGCAGGAGTGGTTTGCGATTCGATCTTCACGATTTCGAAATTGTAGCGGAAGTTTGCGCGGGCGTAGTGCAAGCGTGGAGAAGAGGCGCAGGTGGTGTCCAGCATGATAACGGTGTAGCGACGTTGAGAAGAGATGCCGGCAGCGTCACCCAGAGCGAATTCGGGGAGTTTCGCCACGGCTGGGGCAAAGTTAGTATCATGCGTGATTCCAGATCATGCTCTGAACGTCTTTTGGACAAGGGCAAGAAGGGGATCGAAGGTAAGACAAAGGCACTTACCATCCTTCTCAAAAACCGTCCCATCCGCGAATCCGTTAACCGCATCCCCCGTATACGAAACTTGCAGCTCGTCGCTGCTGCGCGCGAAGCCCGCCTGTAGGTCTTGAGGGATGATATTGCTTTGGCTCTGTGCGCCGGACAGCCCGTGGAAAATAGAGGATGCCAGGACGGCATGTCTGAAGATCTTCGACAACATCGCGGATGTGCCTACTAGGAGAAGACAATAAAACTAATAAAGGCTGTAGAAATGCAGGGGAAAAGCAGTCGGGCTTGCCGCAAGAACAGAACAGAAAACAATGAGATTCGAAGAGAAAACAACTGAGAAACCTCGAAATCAGTGCCCTTTAAGCGTATACACCACCATGCCTTCAAGCAGTCCTAACACACATTCCCAGCAGGCTTATATACCACATCGTTCTTCTGGCTTCGCCTCGCTAAGCCCGCACAAGATGTGTGATACCCACTGAGTGAAACGTGCAAATTCTTGTATTGCTACAATTAGACTCGTGGCTGGGCTCGGGAGCGACTGTTCCTGTTTCAGACGTGTTTGGGGCTGGATGGTGGTGTTGAAACCGCGAAACCTTGTGGGGACTCTCGGAGGGTTGAAGAGCCGAGCTGTTGGTGTGTCGCTCCCCATCAGATACAAAGGTAGATTTATCACCACGCCACCCGAAATCGAGAATGGTTTTCGATGGACAAACTTTCAAATCGTTGTTGGAAGCTTTTATACTAAGTTGACTGACTATGGCAGCTTGAACTGGCCTGCAGACCAAACTGTCTTGAGATATCGTTCGTTTTTCATCATGTCTTCTCTTTTGGCACGAGAGAAAACGCCTGTTGAAAAATCAAGATATCCCCGTCGTCAAGTTGCGCAACAGATGCTGTCCTACAAAAAGACATTCCCTGCAAGGAAGTCCTTTATTATCCTCGCGAAGTATGCTTGATTGAATAAGTCAAAGTACTACTCTGAGCATTACAGCCCAAGCCATTATACTCCGTACTCGGTATTAATTGACAGGTTTCATATTGCGAATACCACAGTGAAGACATCCTGCGCAGCTCTGGGAATCCCGCGAACGTAACAAACCACCATGTGCCCCTACTAAGTTGCTGAATGAACGGCTTAATACATTTAAGATCGCCGAATAATAGTACGGTAGATGCCGGAAAGATGCGTTTCGAGGCGGGAAGTGCAGGTGAGAGGTGCCTGTTCTAGCAATCACTACATTTTGTTGCAGTCTTGTGCCACTAATCACTTCGGGAGTGGGTGGTAATTCTGTCCACTTTCTTAATGACGTTCACATTTGCAGCAAGCATCAGTATCGCTCGAACCAGTCCCTCCGTCCTCCATCAATCTCCTACTCCGTCTGGAAGATAAACGTACAGCCATCTGCTTCTTCAATTGTGGGTTCTCTCTCGTCATCGTCGACCAAATCAAATGGATCCATTGTCCAAGGCGTCAGCTCGTTGTCCACAAAGAACTCCACTTCATCCCCATCTGCGGTTGATTGCAATTCGCCTCCGCTGGGAGCAGCGTTGGAGCCAAAGCTGCGCCCAGCAAGTTATCCCCATGAAAAACAGCTGAGTATATGTCCGGATCGATTGCATATTTCTTGGCCTAACTCAGCCTCAAGAGATTCCCTTTCGTGGGCAAGTCTTCAGCGGGGGAGGTTCAGCGCCAACCGGTCCAGTCGAGGCGCCACAATTTCAAACATGCTGAACAACTGGCCAGATGCTTGTCAGCTCACGAGGAGGCTTTGAATCGGATTCACTTTCCTTGACGTTCTAATCCTAACTCGGTAGCTTCACAAGGCAGCAGTTCGCGAATCATTCAGTGGCCTGGTTGGTAGCTATTTTGTGGACGAGGTGTTGTTGCGCGTCCGCAAAATAAATGAAAATAGTGCATAGGATATCTATTTATTAGCTGGTAATGGGTTATAAAGCCCCAGCTCAACGCCAACTGGGTGGTTACAGGGGAATCTAAATTGTCGTGGCTAGCTTAATAGCGTCAAGGCACTGGTAGGTTTTGTAAGCCATAAGAGTAATATGTAGGTACTCCTTTCTAGTGGCGTGATTGGACTCTAGCCAATTAAATTGTATGGAATGGTAGTTCAACCTGGAAGGAAAGTGCAGGGGGTTGTTCAGTTGGACGTAGGAAGAGGCAGTCGTGGCCTGACAATATTCCAAGCTGAACAAACGGTAGGCAGCCAGCCACTGCTAACTTCTGAGTTGGGCTTCCGTCCCCAAAATCCCAACACTTGTGCCAGCAGAGCCTTATTTGCTCCTACCGCTGAGGGGAGCTACGATTGCATTAATCTATATACAAGACTATCATGACGGTAATAAAGATTACAAGTCGAAAACCCTCGGCTGAGCCCAAATCAGAGGACGATCACTCGACGTCCGCGAGCCTAACCGTCAGCCTCGCGGACAAGAGAATTGACACCGACTTTATCCATCCCGTGAATGAAGATGAACATGCGCTGATCACCTGGTTCATCGAATCCTTTGCAGCACAGGAGCCATTCAACAGTCTGAGAGCTGCGGATTCGCGCCGTGCCCTACTGAGGTACGGGGCTGATTTGGCCAAATGTCTCCGTCTCGCGCAACTATGCGAAGAAACTGCATTGGCACACATTATCCTCGAAATCCATGGATCAGACGGTTCAAACTCCAAGTTATCTTCACTCCACTGGGAACTTCTGGAAAACGTCGAGCTGTGGCCGTCGCCGAGACCCAAATCCGTTTGCGTTGTCCGGGTCCCATTCAAAGAGCAGGAAGACGGGTCTGTAGCAGAAGCAGCGAAAATATTTCCGCAGCCTGATAAAGTCCTGAATATAATTGTTGTGTCCGCCAGACCTGGGGGCACTGGAGATATACCGCACCGCGTTGTTTCCCGGAAGATTGCAGATATCATTCGCAGGCTTCCGCAGCATGAGGCAGACAGAGTCAGACTGCATCTTGTGCGCCCGGCTACCATAGATGCTCTTGAAGAGACGCTTTCCCAGTTAGACAAGCCCGAGTACCTCAACATTGTCCATTTCGATGTCCATGGAGAATATGACAAGGGTAATCAAGAGTGCGTAGTCCTTGAATGAGTTTCATTCTGATAGATCGCTAATATCTTCTTCTTGTAGCATTTGTCTCGCTTTTATTGAACACTCTGGAACCGGCCTGCAGCCAAGGTTGGTCCCTGTGGATACAGTTGGTAACTTGTTGCGCAAATACAAAATACGGCATGCTGTATTGAATGCCTGCAACTCAGCTCGGGAGTTTGATCAGCAACCGAGTTTTGCTAAACGACTAATGTCGTACGGCCTTGGAGAAGTTGTTGCCATGTCGTTTGAAGCCAGTTCCATATCCGTGGAAACTTTCATGTCAACCTTCTACGCCATGCTACTGCACGGGAAGTCCACGATCCTGGAAGCCACATATGCTGGACGACAAAGACTTACCAGTCAGCCAATGCGTAACACCAAGTATGGTGTCAAAGTCGAAGTCAGCGACTGCATCGTGCCAGTCTACTACTCATCGAAAGGGATCCCTTCGGCAACAAGCCTTGCACATGTAACGCAAGACTACATTGAGCAGGAAGTACCCGAGCCATATCTCGACAAACACGGGGTCGATGGACGCGAATCTGACATATTCCTCTTGGAAACCTTTCTTTTGCTTCGAACGAATATTGCACTTGTACATGGCAGCACCGGAATTGGAAAATCATCGTTGCTCAGACATTTTTGTTGGTGGTGGGAGTATACCGGGCTTGTCAAGCGTTCGATCTTTTACGACATGTTTGCGAAGGATCCAAACCTTGTTGTAGCCCTCAACACAGCCAGTATTTGCAAGAGGATACACCTTGACATGCTAGGTGAACTTGACACCGATGACGAAAGATTGATCAGGACCAAGGCTATCCAGCATCTACGTGCCAGTAACTATGCCCTCATCTTCGACAGCTTCGAAGCAGGATACCTGGAGTCGCTTCGAGATCGCCAACGGTTCATCATCGACTTTCTCGCCAAGTTAGTCGGAGGCAAAACTCTAGTAACCATTGGTTCCAGAGTTCCCGAAAGGATGGGAGCGCTGAAGAGCTTCACGCATCATTTGACAGGAATAGATATGGTGCCGTGCACGGCATTAGCCTCCAAGCTTCTCGCCAGTTATTCGAAAAATCTGCCGGATCTCAACTCCGATACGGTTATTTATTTCGAGAAGATTGTCAGTCTGGCCGCCGGAAATCCACTAGCTATCAAGCTTCTAATGCACGACCTCAGTAGAAAACCAACCATCTCTATCAAAGACTACTACTTTTCACTCATGGAAGGCAATGCCATAGGAATCGACTCTCATTCGCTCGAACAAGATAGCGAGAGCGGCGCCAGAGCTATGCAAGAGCTCCTAGCTCTAGAGGATCCATACCTCCTCCCCATCGGACTCTTCTGGGAATATCTGCCTCGAGCAGCCGTAGCCGTATACATTCTCATGTGGGACTTGGAACAAAAATACCGGACATCAGGACTATACGGTCCTCGTGAAATGAACATGACCATTGCTTTCGGAAAATGGCCGGAGCCTCTCCGTGATTCGGTCAAGACATTGGAAGAACACCTCTCGCCCCATTTCGCCTACCTGACCCAAAACCGCTTCCTCCAACAAACAAGTCATCCGGATAATGCTGATGGACCGGAATTGGGCTATCTGTCGATGAGCCCGCTGCTAACACTCGCGTTCCGCACTAAGCTTCAGGGCCAGGCCCTGGACTCGGCCAAAGATGCATTCGTTTACTTTCAAGATTATACTACAAGCAAGTGGGCATGGCAGCGCCAAACCTGGGAGGAAGGCTTGGACACGATGATCTCCAATGTCGAATTCGCGTTTAACAACTACTTGACTGCGGCGAGCATATTGGTATCTCGAAGACTGCTCGGCACTTCCGTCATACAAAGCTCCAGCCGGCTGATCCTTTTGCTGCAATGGGGCCTTGCTCTTGATTCTGGCAGAACCGAGGTAACTGTCAGTCTGTGGGACAAAGCTCTTGACCGGTATTGGGAGAAGATGGAACGGGAAGGCGATGAGGAGGATCAGCGTCGGTATGAACAGGAACTGACGCAGTTTAGTCAGCCCAGCACTGCCATTGTTTTGAAAGCCGTGGTCGATGCCAATGGGGTAAATATCACCGCCTCAGAGGATGCCAACATTGCTATAAGATACACTCAGACTATCGTCCGACTTGTAACTCAACAGGAGATCCTGAAACTAGCATTGATCCTTTGGTCATACACGGGTTTAGATCCTGTGAGATCCGAAGCATACTTAAACCGCATTCACTGGATCCGAGATCATCGTGTTCAGCTGGACAACCCGCCTTCGGAGCGACAACTTTATGTCTCGGGACTCATAGACCAATCACTACAGTTCCTTGAAGACTTCGAAGAGAACGGGAAACATGGAATGCACATCGTTCGCCCTCGTGGAATGGATATCACAGGGAGTTTCCGAGAAAATGGATGACAAACGCCGATTGGGATCTTCATCTCGCATTCTACACATGCGTGCGCTTCGATCTGAGCTCAAGGAACTGCTGGCAGAGTACAGATTCGACGATATGCGCCACAAACTAGAGTCGGTTTTCGATGCTGAAGTGAATGGCGGCGGCAATGATGCAGAGACGAGAATAAGCATCCATCTGAATCTCTCAGAAGTCGGACTGCTCAGCCGTGACTGGCTGTCTGCGCTCCAGCATCTCGCCTTTGCACTGTCCATCAGATCCGGCATGCTTCGTCGTCCAGCGCTGCATTCCACGATTGCTTTCACCGCCAGGATGGCGACGAGGAGTTTACAGGCCAACGATATGTACAAAGCCTTTGCCTGCATGAGATCACTTCTCGAGATTGCGAATCGCTGTTTCGCAGAGCCGTCGGTCGTGTGCGACGCTCTAGACAACCTAGTCGACATACTCCACGAATACGGACCTCTGAAAAACTGCGAGCTTTCATCAACCTTTTTGCATGCTCGCCGGATGGTATACTCCAAGAACGATGGATCGGAGCTGAAGAACCTGGAAGCACTGGCCGAAACGGAGGTGCGGGTTTCGAAACCTGGAGATAAGAGCGAAATGAGGCACACTGTTACCTCCTTGATTACGGTGCTCTTGATGCGATTGCGATCAGCCTTTGCAAGATTTCGAACTGGCGATGAGGAAACTTGTCGTAAGAAAATGATACAGCTTCAAGATGCCTTCTTATCGGATGCCAAACTCGACGACATGTCAGAGGATGTCCTCCGATACAGTGATACGGTACGTACAAGCGTCCCATTTAACCTACAACACAATCTTCTAACGCGCACATAGCGACTTCTCCTCCAGATAATGCGTCAAGCCGGCAGAGATCTCCTCGAGGGGAAGTCGATTCGCAAACCGGGAATCCAAGATGTCTTCTCCATTGCAGCGAATGGTTCAGGAGAAGAAATATTGCGGTTCAACACGGATTTCGTGGACATCTTGCTTCAGGCAGCAGGATACAAAACAACCACCTTCGACGATTTTCTCGGAATCGCAAAATTGCACGCAGATGCACCTGAGCTGTCGTCGACACGACCTGAGTCTCTTGGGCCGTCTGACGACGTGGAAAGATGCCTGAGGGGTGGATTTATGTTTCGAGTGATGATGTAGACCCAGCCAAGCTAGCAGTTCATCAGTCGTTACGGTGCCTACTACGCTGCTTCTGAGGCACACTGATCTTCTTGGGCCGAGGATAACTAGAGAGAGTCATATTTCGGCGCTTGCACACTTTTCAGACAAAGCAATATGCTCTCGGTGGCTAGTTGTTCGCTCTAACGTACTACTAACAAGCAGAGGGCAGATATACTTCAAGCTACGTTGTAGTCTATGACCATGCAGCGATTTGACTTTCCGCAGACTAGATCAGGAGGATGCCACACTCGGACATGTTTTACGCAGCATTCACATCCACCCATTATAAGAAAACGATGGAGAAAGAAAGGTAATTTTTTTATCCTACAGAAAAATGCTTCCACCAAAGCACCAGTCATAGTACCCATGATCATCGTAATCATCTAATTCTTGACATACAGATCCACATACTTATCCACATCCATATTATCCAACTCAGCTCCATTCTGCGCCAGCGCCACCAACTTCTCTACATGCTCCGCCGGATAGTGAGGACCCAAATGCCTCTTGTACTTCTTGAGGATCTCGGGCTTGGCCTCCTCGCGGCGGAGACGGTGGCCGAGAGGCGCCTCGACGACCTCCTCGGGCAGGACGGTGCCGTCCTTGAGCTTGACGGTCAGTGCATTGGAGATGGTGCGCTTCTCCGGGTCATGGTAGTCCTTGGTGAATTGCGGGTCCTCGACGCACGAGATGCGCTGGCGGAGGGACTCGACCAGCTCGGAGGTGGCCGCTTCGCTGCCGTCGGGGTAGTCGGTGGCTTCGAGGCGGTTGAAGACGAACATGGTGGCGACCATGTACTGCTATTTATTAGTTGAGAATTGTGAAAGGAAAATGAGCTGAACGAACCTGGACGCAGTGGTCACGGTCGGCGAAGTTCTCCATGGGCTTGAACTGCTTGTCAATGATGCGGATGCAGGCCTCGTGGGTCCTGTTTACAACGCTCTCAATGTCCTCGGCGGTCTTGCCCATGGCGGCGAGCTTCTTGTTCAGGCGCTGCGCAGCCTCAACAGCGGTTTGGGAGTGGAATTCCGCTGGATCGAAGTTAGCCATTGTCGGTAGAACTACGACAAGCCCAACATACCAGGATAGGAAACCTTGAAAAGAACGTTCTCCATAACGTAGCTGCCATAGGGCCTCTGGAACTGGAACTTCTTGCCGCCGAAGTTGACGTCGTAGAAACCCCATGTGGGGGCAGAGAGGACGGTGGGGAGACCAGGCTCGCCCCTGAGGACCTTGAGGCAAAGGTCGACGGCCTTCTGGCAGGCATCACCAGCAGCCCACGACTTGCGGGACATGGTGTTGGGAGAGTGACGGTAAGTGCGCATGGCCTGGCCATCCACCCAAGCTTGAGAGATGGCATCGCGGGTCTGAGCCTCAGTGAGGCCCAGCATCTTCGAGACGACGGCCGTGGAGGCGACCTTGACGAGGACCACGTGGTCGAGGCCGACCTTGTTGAAGGAGTTCTCAAGAGCCATAACACCCTGGATTTCGTGTGCGCGGATCATGGCCTCGAGAACATCCCTGACCTTGAGAATCTTGCCGTTACCCAGCTTGCCTCCAGCCCTGTTGGTCCGCGAGATCCAGTCGGCAACGGCGAGAATGGCACCCAAGTTATCAGAAGGGTGGCCCCACTCAGCGGCCAGCCAGCAGTCGTTGAAGTCGAGCCATCGGATCATGGCACCAATGTTGAAAGCACCGAGCACAGGGTCGAGCTGGTAGTTGGTTCCGGGGACCTTGGTGCCATTGGGCACGACAGTTCCCTCTACAACGGGGCCGAGAATGTTCCTGCACTGCTCGAACCGGAGACCTTCCAGACCACAGCCAAGGGTGTCCACGAAGACCCAGCGGGCGGTATCGAACTAGGAGAATAGCATATCAGCACCCCCTCGATCCCAAGAATAGCACCACGGGTAATGCTTACAGCAAGCTCCGAGTCAATGGGCTTGTTGTGGACATAGTTGGCCATGTCCACAATCTCGGGGTCGTACTCGCGGTTGGAGGGGACGGGCGGGGCAACGCCCGATCTGAGGGCCGACATGGTCGAGAATGAAGCTGGACGGGCTGCGCGGGCAGTGAAGGGAGATGCAGCAGCTGCGCGGAGGGCAATTGGCCTGACTGCTCTGCTGGCGAGGGAGGACCGCTGGCGGAGGGTGCGGGAAGCGGTGGTGCACAAGTTGCGACTGAAGGACGACATTCTCAGATTAGCCTCTGCCGTGCTCTGACGACGTCAATGGAGCTGAGAAGAGGAAGAGAGAAGTGTCGTACACGAGTGTATCAACGAAGGCGACGGCGCTGGAGTTGGCAACTGGCGAAGAAATTAATAGATGGAGCTCTGCCGCTGGTGCTGGTGCTGGTGGTCGGGCAGGTGGGTTCGACTATCCCGCGTCGTCAGAGCCGAGGTCGCCAAAACCCATGGCATGCTCGGCCCTCCGCGGCGAAGCGCGGCCGTCGACGTCGACCCGTTGGCGTTGTAGCGGGCCGTCGTGTGCGCTTTCTGAGCTTCATCCCGTTGTCTTTGTCTGAAGCGTCGATGGTGTTGTGCTTTTCTCGGCCGGGGAGCTCCAAATTTCACCAACGGCCGCTCACATATTTACATGTGCACTCGGTAAACTTGGAACCGTGGTTCGGCTTAAAACAAAAGCTGTGAAAAGTAGCCTCGAAAGTACATTTATTATATTCCGTATCTTCATCTGGTCACACCATTTTGAGGATGACTAGCAGTTCCTTACACCTGAGGATCGCTCGTCCTGCAAGGTCGTCGTGGAAAACGTGGAATATATACTTCGGCAGGCAGTGACATCAAAAAACCGTACAAGAGTACTGCGATAGGCGCTCGCCTTGAGTGGGTACTCCGGTCTAACCATTACAAACTCCGTTTTGATAGGCCATAGGACGGTCGAGTGCATACTATGAAACACGAATTAGTTTCTCCTGGCATCATTATTTCCATAACGAGATCGCAGTTCCACGAGTTGCAATCAAATGCTTCTCTGACGGATGAGGTCTCAGGAACATCAGACGAATACCCTGTTGTGCAAGTAAGAGCCCCTTGTCCGCCGGCGGTTAGTTCTTCCCGTCCGCACTTTACGCTAACTGCTTTAGGAGTCTAGCTGTGCATTGCCTACTCATACATATACGAAAGCGGCACTACAATGTAGCCAGCGGTTCATTCTGTCCCTATATGCGCAAAGTAAGCCTACATGATCAGTTGCAGCATGACAGCGCACGAGGACCAAAGTACTGGAAGTTCTGGATTGTTGTCCCCAAGTGCACCAGAAGCGCAGCACTCCTGGTGCTATTTCACTATCCCATTCCGAACATGCCCACAATGTTCCCTACTGTCTATACGTCTGCTTCCGATAGACGCAGCTCTCCGCATGGCGCCCGCTATATTTCAAGACTATACACGCCATGCTCTCGGTAAAGTCGAACCCACGACACAATTGTCTCTCGCTCAATCAAACTACGGGGCCGTTAGCATTACAGCAACCTCAAACCAAACTCTCAACTTACAGGTGTCAAGAAAGATTCCGCAACAAATCGAGCTCGTGCATTCAGCTGTGCCAACTGTGTAAGCCCGATCCGACTTACATGTCTCGAATGAACTTACGAAAAGCTTCATTTCCGAAATCTCCTTGTCCACCTCCTCCATGAATTGAATGATAAAGTCCACCAGTTTGTGCTTCAGCATCTCCTCGGTGTGGAAGTTTGTTATTAGGAATGAAATGTCATAACCCTAGTTGCATTCAGTACGCCCGCATTCCCATCAGCCCTGTTTGTACCCATACCTTGATAGGCTTTCTCCGCAAGATGAAGAAGGATTCCGCACGCTGTGTTAGGAACCGCGTGAACTTGTGTACCAGAATGTGTTCTATCTCATCTGCCTGCTTGATTCTTATGCTGATCCGCACGCTATTTATACTCGGCTCGATGTACACCTTTTCGTTTTCATTTCTCGACACAGTCAAAGGATTCAGGAGGACTTCCGGCGAGCTTGCTGCTTCAATCTCGGGTACATTGTGACGCTCGGAGGTCTGCGACGCGAAGTTGGACAGCGAAAGGGCGGCGGTGAGCGATGACCGCACACATTGGAGGTATGGTCGTAGCGATTGAGACTGCAGGCGTCAGCTTTGGCTCTTGCTTTCGATAAGACTCGAGAAGGAATTTACCATGGTCACCAGAACTCTGGACCTCTCGATGTTCAGCGACACAAAGGGTGCCTGAATTCCACTATTGCAGACCAAGATCCAGCAATGGCGGTGCCTCTCGCGGGGTTGATGGATCCGTCACCACACGGCAGGGGTCTCCCCTAGTGTCTTGGCGCTGGTGTTTCCACAGTCCGGAGCTTCCAAACACTTCTTACACATCAGATTACAATTCGCCCCACGACTCATACTTGCCTCTGATATTTCTCCTGTGCGACTTCCACACGCCACGTTTCTGCCCCGACTCATACTTCACATACGGGAAATATGGACCCCATACCAGGTATGTAAACATGCCGTCTTGCCCCTCCAAGCCCACCGGCCTGCTACAGCAGCTGTGGCGGTGACGGAGAGCTCTCATGGGCATTGGCCGCAGCGTCGCTCGTGAACACCAGCTAATCTCACGGTAGTTATCGTCAAACATCAAGGCAAAAAATATGAAGTGGAGGTAGATCCCACCTCCAACGGCGAAACGTTCAAGTTCCAGCTTTACTCGATTACCGGTGTCGAACCAGAACGCCAGAAGGTCCTGGTCAAGGGTGGACAACTCAAAGATGACGCCGATAT
This sequence comes from Westerdykella ornata, assembly GCF_010094085.1. NCBI lineage: Eukaryota > Fungi > Ascomycota > Dothideomycetes > Pleosporales > Sporormiaceae > Westerdykella > Westerdykella ornata. Next base: position 30,161 of record NW_022986882.1, read on the forward strand.
GTCGAAACTAGGGCTCAAGCCAAACCAGGTCATTATGATGATGGGCACGCCATCTGGAGACAAGGCGAATGTGATCGAGAAGCCAAAGGAAGCGGTCAAGTTTCTGGAGGACATGACAGAAGCCGAAGCCGCAAAACAAGAGGGTGCCACACCTGCCGGGTTGACCAACCTTGGGAATACATGCTACATGAATGCCACTCTCCAGACTTTGCGGGCCATACCTGAATTGCAACAGGAACTGGCGCACTACAATGCTGGGTGAGTTCTTGCCACCGCTCCGATTCTGCTTCTAGGCTCCATGTCCCCTTTCTTTCTCTCGAGCCAAGAACCTGAGCTAATCATTCTGATAGATCTGGTCCCAGTTCAACAAGCCAGCTGAGCCAGCTCAGCCAATTCGGCCTGGGCGGCCTTAGCTCTTCTGCAGATTTGACCGCATCACTGCGGGATCTCTTCAAGCAGATGTCCGAAACCCAGCAAGGCTTTCCCCCGTTGATGTTTCTGAACGCATTACGAACGGCATTTCCCCAATTCGCACAAAAGGCCAAGGATGGACATGGCTATGCGCAGCAGGACGCAGAAGAAGCATGGTCTCAGATTGTATCTCAGCTCCGCCAGAAGCTGAAGATCCAGGACACGGGCTCCGGGTCCGAGGAGAACAAGGCCAAAGATCTCTCTTTCGTTGACAAGTACCTAGCTGGCAAGTTTGAGACAGTGATGGAGTGTGATGAGCCCGCCGCAAAGGAGGCCGGTGAAGAGCCTGTGCGTGGGGAAGACACGTTCTTCAAGCTCAACTGCCATATCAATGCGGAGATTAATCATCTGAGGGACGGACTTCTGGCAGGGCTGAAGGAGCAGATTGAGAAGCGATCAGAAGTGCTTGGCAGGGACGCAATCTACACGAAGACGTCGCGCATCTCGCGGTTGCCCAAATACCTCCCGGTACACTTCATGCGATTTGACTGGCGAAGGACGACCAACAAGAAGGCGAAGATTATGCGCAAGGTAACCTTCCCCCAAGAGCTGGATGCTGTCGAGTTCTGCACGGAGGACCTGAAGAAGCTACTTATCCCCGTGAGGGACAAGATCCGTGACATCCGGAAAGAGGAAGAGGATGTCGAGCGAGCGCGGAAGCGACAGAAGCGCATCCGAGCCGGTGAAGAGAATGACATTGGATCATCCAAGGAGCCCCTTCAGAAGAAGAAGGAGAAGGAGAAAGAGGCGGAAGAAAAGAAGGCTGCCGAGGACACTGACATGAAGGATGTAGAGTACAAGACGGAGGAGCAAATAGAGGCGGAGCGAGCTGCCTCAATACTCGCGGCGAAGAAGGAGCTACTCACCCTCGTTGATCCCAAGCTTGCGGCAGATGATGGTGCAAACCATACTGGACTCTATGAGTTGCGCGGAGTCATTACCCACCAAGGTGCTAGCGCCGACAGCGGCCATTACACCTCCTTCATCAAGAAGGAAGGGAGCAGAGACCCTGTCACTGGCAAGCGAAAAGCGGAGGACGGGAATTGGTGGTGGTTCAATGACGACAAGGTCAGCGAGGTTGAGCCTGAAAGAATCGAGACCCTCGCAGGTGGTGGTAAGTCCTAGCACGATCCACAGCTCATTCTCAGGGCCTGACACAAGACAGGACAAAGTCACTCCGCTCTCATCCTTCTCTATCGCGCGGTACCCCTGACATCCATCGACGAAGAAGACAACAAGGCCTAGCTGTAGGGGAAGCGGACACGCATCATCCTACTTTATACCATGTCCCCGGGTACTGTCACATGTTGTCGAATTGCGTGGAGCTAGAGGTGTCCGATAGTTGCATAAGAGGTTGGGATTTTGGCATGACTTGCATACGCAGTTAGTAATGGACGATACATGCACTGGTCAATAGACGGATAATATCTCCCTTAGGTTTGCATCTCCCCGTTCACATACTTGTAGTCAATCAGACGGTGCGTGACCCTCTCATACTGCAGCGAACTACCTAGGTAGGCTTCAGTGTCAAGTCAGGCCGTTGAGATCATAAGCTCTCAAAGATGGGTTATATGATATCCTCAGATCTCTCTGCCAGCAGCACTGGACACCTGGTCACGTCGCCGGTAGCGTGGCCTCGAGGCGTTTGCCAAGACATGTTCTGCTACTCTTCACCGCGCGTCGACGCTCGCGTCACAGACACCTCACTGTCATCTTATTCCTCATGTTCTTCTACGCTGTGTCTCTGTCGCGTATTTCTGTTGTGTAGTCTATTCCTTAGTATCTCCGTCTCGCCATGTTCTACAGCCACGAGGGTAAGCTCGATTCACCTACATCTACAGCGCAATGTGGCTGACCACTGCAGTCCTCACCTCGCGGAAATATGGCGTGGCTACTGTCTGGTAAGCCAACCGCATCTTATACAGCTCGATAGCAGGATCTAATCCACGTCTCAGGCTTGTTGCCACCCTCGGGTCCTCCTCGAAGCTCAAGAAGATCAAGCGCAAGGCGATCCGTGAGGTGGACGTACCGAAGGCATGCCGGACAATTCTAGATCCCGGAGCGCCAATGGCGCTGCGGCTTCAGGGCAGCTTGTTGTAAGTGTTGATATTTGGCGATAGTACGTCAGTGTTACCAGTGGTTGTGCTGACACCGGCAGGTATGGTGTTTCACGAGTATACCTAGAGCAGTGCAGCTATGTGTTGTCTGATGCGGAGAATGCGCACAATTCAATGCGCTTAATGATGAAGATTATGAAGAATGCGGCGATTGATCCTGAGGCTGGGAGGGCGAGGTATGTACGACATATTTCATACCGAACGACCGGTCCTCGGATCAGCTATTCCACATGTATCACGATTGGGAACGAAAAAGTAGTCAGATCAAATGGCCGTCTACTTATTCCTTCCCGTTATATGGCATGACCTCATCTTATTGACAGCATGTACTGACATCAATCAGACCCGAGCAGCTAATCCTTCCCGATGATCCCGCCTTTTTGCCAGATTTCACGCTTCCTCCCGCGGACCTCCTTGTGGAGCTGAACTTTCCGATACCTCCTCCAGTCCAACGTTTCGACGAGTCCCAGACGTATACCCCCGGCGGCTCTCAGAGCAGCCATCGGAGCCCGACAGCTCCTCTTGGAAATCTTCTCATTCCCAGTTCGTCTCCAGTGGCTGCAGGCGATTTTCAAATTGCGGGTGACTATGGTATCGGCAGTGTAGGAGAATCCGGCGGCCTGATGGGCGTGGAAGATGTGGCACAGCCCCTAGAGGAAGACTTCAGCTTCGATGCTGATGGCAACCTCATAGATTTCGCTGCCGGCGAGGGGGGTTTCAGCACACCGCTTAACCAAAGAGGATCAACGATGATGAGCGATGCTGGGGCGAGTGCGCGGGTGAGAGAAGAGCATTTGGAAGGACAACAAACTGCAGCCGAGGTGAGTTTGCCTACAACTCACTGCTATATCCGTATCTTCGGTCTCACCTTCTTGTCTTACTTGCTCCGCTTCCGCATATCCCCTACCATTGCTTCACTCTTACAACATCTATTAACCTCTACCAGAGAGTCGGCGACCAAATGGAGCTCGATTTCCCCAACATCGGCGAAGACTTCCCCATGGACGATGCCGCCGCCATCTCACCCGACCAACAACAGCAGAGCAGTTCCCGTGTCCAATCCGACGGGACTTTCCCGTCTTCTGCATCAGCCCCAATGCAACGCAGAACACGAAAACCCAAAGTCATCCCTGCGGACCGCACCATGGAACTTCGAAACAAGGACCTCGCAAACTGGAACAACAACTACCTCCACAACATGGCCGAAGCCACCCGTCTGAAGAATGCACATCGTGCTCCCGCCCAAGCGAAGAAGAACGCAGAGTACTTCGTCTGGGGCGCCGGCGTTGGAGGCATCGGACGTCGACCCGCAGGCGCCACTGCACCGAGCCCATTGGATATGTACTGCGGCGACAACCTCTTCGCACTGTTCACAGGCATCGATCGGCGTGCTCTGCGTGCGGGAAAGAAACATGACCGTGACAGCGGGATCGATGAAGCCATGGCCGAAGAAGGGCGGCGCGTTCGGCCTCGCCGGAGTGTTGAAGACAATCAGCAACAAGTGGGTCGTGGCCAGGAGGACGAGGGGATTATTCTTGCTGAGGACGACGAACTCGCCATCGCTGATAAGGACGACGTTGAACTCCCGCGCTCTGCGCCCTCCGCGCTCGATGACCAGCAAATCTTCTCCTCCATGCCTTGGAACATGAGCGCCTCCGTCCGCGGCTCTTCCGCCGTGCCTCACAGTGCCCGGGTCGGCTCCGTGGGCACGTCGACAGGTGTCCTGGGCTCCGCAAGACTGCGCGGTTCGAGGATGGTGTCGGCGTCTCCGCTGCAGAGGCGTGCCCTGATGCGCGGTTCTGCTGCCGACCTCGAAGCTCTAGGTCTGGGAGGTCTCGGTTCAGAGCTCGATGTCGAGGGATTCGGGCTACCGGAGCAGATGACTTCGGATGGGTTTGGCGAGATGTTGCTAGCATCGCCTGGGAAGGGAGATGGAGGAAGTCCGGAGCGAGTGAGGGTGCAGGAGGCACTGTCGGCTGAGGGGAGCAATTTTCTCGAGTTCATTAATGATGCTTTGTTCGAGAAGCAGCAACGTGTGAGAGAGATGCAGGGGACGGAGGACGAGACGGAACAGGCTGACGAGGTGCTATTTGAGGAAGTGCTACCGCCTGCAAAGAATAGCAGGGTGGTGGCTTGTCAGGGGTTGATGATGGTTCTGGCCCTTGGGTCGAAGGGGTTGCTGGAGGTCAGGCAGGACGAGCCTTTTGCGGAGATTGGGCTTAAGGTTACGGAGAAGGCGAAAGAGATGGGACTGGGTGTGGTGTTCCAGCCCGAAGGTGAGGGTGACGCAGGTGAGGGCGGCGCGGATGCGGGCGAAGATGCAGAAATGCTTAAGGAAGAAGGCCAGTTCGACGAGGAGCAAGTGGCTGCTGGTGCTGGTGACGCTGCTGGCGCACCGAAACATGATGTACACGGCTCGGACAACGATAGCGCCAGCGAAGACAATGGAGGCGAAAACGAAGTCATCGAAATCAGTGACGGCGGCGACGACGATGACGATGACGGCCATGGAAGCAACAACGGAAATGACAATGACAGTCTCTACGCGGATTAAGGTAATTGCCTCTACGATCATGCGTTTTCACGTATACGGGAACTCTACAGGGTTTCCTCTCACACAACAGCGGGAGTCGGGACAAAGGTGTACGTGGCGGCGCAATCTGTGTTTCATCTTCCAACGATACCCATGGGATGGCTCGCATATGGGCGGATACTTTCACGGGTTATGATTTTTCGGAGACCTTTGTCTTTTCCATTTTCTTTCCATATATAGTGCAGAGCGGGTCATATAGTTCACGGGTAAAGGAAACGGAATTTCGGGCATATGTAGCGATCTGTGATATTAAAGCACACGCGTACAATCGATAGCAAATCATCTAGGGATGCTTAGAACAAGCAACATGAATGGCACTAGATGTCCCTGAGCATAAAGCTAAAGTGAGCGTCTCTAACTTGACATGAATGAGTATTACATCCCATTTTCGGAGCATTGGAGCGCTTAGAAGCAGTATGTCGGTTTGATGACGGTTACCCAAAGGCCGTATAACGGTCGAAAAGCCAAAAAAGTAAAAAAGCAAAAAAGAAGTGATTCTGGAAAGCTGACAAACCCAGAATCGAACCTGAGGCTTCAAGTGTCGGATGACTCAGCATGCTGGCCCTTATAGATGCGCATTCTTGCGCACCGGGGCTACTCGTCACTTCTTCCAGGAACGTTTTTGAGTATTGTTGAGAAAAGTGTGGTTGTGGTGTTTATATAGTGCTTGTATTTGGTTGTTGTGGTCCTTTCGCTATGACGTGGATGGAGTAGGGCATTCGGCGGTGAAGCGCGTCTATCCGGGGCAGCCACACCACCTAAGAACATTGATAAGAGAGAACACATTTCCGCTACGATCCTAGCTACTCCTGTAACAGTGCGTTTATCTGATCCGTGGACTGGACAGTTTGCAGCTTGTCTCCTTGAGAGCTCCTTCCTATTTTACTTTGGCTGGCAGCAGGAACGAAGACAGCACTAGAACTAACTACTGGACGGCCTTTAGAGCATGTCACCTATACATCTATCACTAAAGGCCCTCGCAAATATGCGTCATGCGCCGACCCAGTTGGGCTGGAACAGAATGAGGTATTTTGCGAGAGTGATGTTTGGTTTGCGGTTTGCTACGCGGACGTCTTTCACTGGCATCGGAAGAGTTTTCTCCGCAGCAGCGACCATCAATCTCCTCCTTCCTAGATACCATCTCTACAACTTCCACCTACCTGCCAATGTCGTTTGTCAACCGATTGGCCAATACCAACTGATACGATGCTGCTCATCCGCACACCTTTTGGACTCCCCTTCACGACGCCGGAACGCAAACTCCTGACGCATCCGCCGCGTGCACTGAGATACAAGACCACAACAGCCGGCGGAATCCTCCTCTGGGCCGAACGTAATTTCATCCCTAGCCCCGCCTCCCTCAATCAACTCCGCAAGAACACGGGCAAGCCTCCTTTCCAAGACTGGAAGTTCCTGGGCCTACAGCGCGATATCAGATACACCTACTTCGACCTGAGCACACGAAAGCAGCTTCCGCTTACTAAGGCGGGAATTTACTTGCGCTTAGAGCCACCTTTCGACTTGCGAGTCAAAGTACGCCAGGACGGTGACGCTATCAATGGACGGTTTAGGAAATACGAAGGAAGGGTCGGGACACAGACTGTGATGACCCAGTGGATAGAGAAGCGCAAGAGAGGTTCAAGGCCAAATATCGCCCCGATAGCAGACTTCAAATTCGACAGAGAAGAATGGGCAGTAGGGAAGTTCAGAATCGTGCTGGACGAAGCGCAATTCCACCATCCGATATTCGGTCGCTCCGTTGACCATATCATAGGAAAGGTGGAATTGTGTCAGAAAGTCGAAGATGGGAAGGAGAAGGTGATTGGAAGGCATATGGACTCGAGGATCAAAGAATTCATGAAAAAGCATCGTTGGGCTTTCCCTTACACTGAGAATGTACCGCGGACGGCGGGATTTGCTAAAGATTGGGACCTGGGCAAGGAGCTGGAGTGGTTCAATTGGGAGAAGCGGTGGCAACGGAACCCAGAGACTCTCCTGAGCTTGAGGCCGTTGCAGATTCAGGGAAAATTGAGGGCCTTTCACCAGTGGAATGGCTGGAGTGATTGGACGGTCGAGTCAGACCAATGAATTCGACGTGTGGTTTCTGCAAGAGCACTATGTGAAAGATACCGTGATTAATCAGCCAGCGCACGGTCTCACTCCGCGCACGATTTTCCGGTAATCGAGCGATCAACTTTTGAAGCTCTGCAGCCTTATATATAATAGATTTTGATCAGAATTTTTGGTGTAGCAATCAGAAGGGTATAAAAATTTGACTGATACTGATAAACTACATGCAAAACCTCTGTGGGAGGTGGATTTGCCTACCAGATCGTGATCGCGTTAATGAGGGCTCCTTATCAACATCTGATGCTTGATCATCAACAACATCCTCTTGATCAATTGTTATAGACGCAATAACCTTCTGCTTGCCTTTCTTCACCTTTTTAATATCATTTTTAAGCTGTTCATCAACTTGCCGAGCGATTTTTGCCTCCTCACGTTGGGCCTTTTTCAACTGCTGCTCCTGTAGCCGAAGCTCCTTCGTAGCAGCCTTTGTACGCCATCTTTCCTCAAGCATACATGCCTTTTCAGCCTTCTTGGCCTCTCTTGCCTTGATCTTCTCATCTTTTTGAAGGCGTAGAGCCTCTTCCTCAGCCTCTTTCTTAGCTAGTTGGTCCCGTGCCTCCTGAACCTTATTCGGTGACCAAAAGACCGCTCCACTATTGTAGTCCTTAGGCATCTCAAGGAGAAGAGGCTTACCTCGCTGCCGACGCTTCTTCTCATTAACAAGGGCTCCTTTAAGGTGTGTAACCTCATGGTTGAGTAGTTGATTACGTACGGAAACCGTGTGGATCATGTCACGGAGCTGACGGGCCTCGGTACTATAGATATCGATTACTACCTTCCGTAGAAGCCGCTCTATCTTTCTCCAATCTGAAGTGCTGAGTACCGAGGTTCTACTATCGCTTGAAGAAGGCCGATCAGGCTCCTGGGTGTTGAATCGATTCAGTATCGCTTGAGGATCAAAAGGTGATAACCCGGTAGTTTTAAAGGCCTTTAGAATAGTCTCAGGTTTAAAAAAGGCATTCCAGGCCTTGCGGAACAGTGGATAGAAGTCTCTTTTTGTGATCCTTGATAGCCCTTGGCAATTGTATAGGAAGTCGGCCAGTTCCGAGGAGTACGTGGTTGATAGAGGCTTGAACAGGCAGACATCAAGCGGTTGCAGGGTATGAGTCGAATGCGGTGGATATATGGCTAGTAGGATCTTATTACGATCGCAATACGATATAAACTCCATCATAACGTGCGATCCATGTCCGTCCAGGAGAAGAAGATGCCATGACCGCCGGGCTTTTGACTTTGTTTCGCGATCAAACACGTTTTTAAGCCATGCGAGGCCGATCTGATTATTCGTCCATCCACTGGGTGATGACGAAAAGAAGGCTTTGTGCTCTGATGGGTCAAAATCCTGCAACCAAGTATCCTGTATTTGGCCAGAAGCTGCCTGGTAGATCAGTACAGGTGTAAGCGAAGTCCTGTCGGCACAAATACAAGCTATCGTCGTAATCCACTCGCGATTACCATCCTGGAGAAGTTGCTTGATAGCTCTGGTCTCGTATTGATGTCGGGAGAAGATCCTCTTCATTTTTGATAATATCCCAATTAGGAAGCCCTTCTCATCCATATTGTATGTATGTTCAGGTTGGATATTGTATTGCTCGAATTTTTTCTGTAGAAGCTCAAAATATAATGAGTATTTAAAGGGTGAATCGGCTCTGTGGCGGGAAGAGTCTATACCAGAGGTCCATTTTGATAAAAGTTCGATTGAGTGTCGGCTGATGAAGCGATCAACCCAGCATCTGCCTGGTTCTTTACCAGCAATTTCTGTCGCAAAATTTCGAATCATTTGCTTTGAAGGAGGTAGGCCTCTTACGCAGAGCCCCTCTATATATTTGACAAGTTCCTTCTCCTGCAATGTACTGAGTAGCTGTCGGTTTTTGACATCCTTAGCGCGAGAGCCCTGGATGCCTCGGTGTCGTTTTGAAAGGGTTGTATGATTAACGCCATACTACGCAGCAATCTGAGTATAATTTGGTTTTTCTCCAATATCCAGCGACTCTAATGCAGCAAGCGCAGCTTCAATATCTCCCATATTGATGGAGTTATGTGGTGTTGAAATTTCGATCAATTTACGCCGAAGTGTGCACGGGGTGAGACCGTGCGTTGGCTGATTAATCACGGTACAGAGAACCCCAGATTTCAGTTTGAATCAAGGGTTTGTCGATGTTCAGGCCATGCTGGGATGATAGAGAAGTACTGCAGGGTCGGTCTGAGCAACTTATTATAATATCTGCTGTTCAATGTGCCACATTGGGAAAAGCTCTCGGTAAAACGATCTCCCGAGACCGACATCATCCCTTTTAAATCTATTGTATGCGTTAATCCGAAACTTCTTGGCGCTTTGTTTCGCGTTTGCTCTCCTCTCTGTTTTTGTGCACCTACCTGCGCCGCAACAATAACGCAATAAGACAGGCTAAAACTTATAAAATATTGTCTTCTTATAAAACTAAACTTATATTATAAGTTTAAGCCTGTCTTATTGCGCTGTTGTTGTTGCAGCGCAGGTAGGTATAAAGTTACTCTTTCGCGAATCCTTGCGTTGCTACACGCCAAGAATTCTACTTCCGCGAAAGGCAAGATAGGACCAAGGGAAACACCTACCTGCGCTGCAACAACAACGTAATAAGGCAGGCTAAAACTAATAAAATATTGTCTTCTTATAGAATCAAGCCTATTCTATAAGTTTTAGCCTGTCTTATTACGTCGTTGTTGCGGCGCAGGTAGGTAGATAAAAACGCTCCAAGAGAATGAGGTGTACCAAGAGCGACACACAGTTGCCAAGACGTGTCGGATTAACGCATACAACAGATACTGTACGTGTTCGAAAGGACAACCTTCAACTCTTACTATTCTGGTGCAGTAATAGCGACAGTGATACTACCAGAATGGTTTATAAACTAAGCACTCTGACATGCGGGATATGTGAATTTCTGCTTACGTGCCCTGGCGCCTCAACTCCGTAACGGACAGGGATTTCCCAAAGGCTTACCCTATCTCCACCATTGGCCAGCACAAACACTCCTACAACAATCGCCTCCGCAGTGCGGACACTGTCATACGTGCTGTGGAACAGAGATCGGCCTGCAGTACTGAAGAAAATTTCCTCCCCTTCTGCTCTCTATTTACTTCAATCATTATCACTGGGCATTCCAATTTGATCACAAAGTCATTACATCATGCCTGCAAACCTAGTCTCACCGACTGTGCAAAGCACAGCGCTGAGCATATTTTCCAACCTACTGGCTCAGATAATATCATCTTACAAGAACGATGTCAGACCTTCGCCCCCTGAAATATCATGATGCGAGAGCAAAACTAACGAAAATGTTGTGCAGACACCCATCTCCTTCAACCTCGCCGCCGTCTTCAACTTCGCCGTATACACGATCATAAGCACGCCTCCCAACATCCTCTGGCAGAGCTTCCTCGAAGACGTCTTCCCCACCAATGTCCCCGCTGCGCATCCCACACCTGCCTCTAAACCCGCATCCGCAAATGGCAAGGAGAAACCCGCTTCACAGAAGACCGGAACACGAACGAGCAAGACGAATGTCATAATGAAGTTCCTCTTAGACATGACATTGGGCGCCGTACTCAACAACCTCATGTTCCTCGTCTTCATGGGCTATGCGAATGCGCCAGCCACGGCAACCTCGGCGCAAGCGTCGTGGGCCGCCGTGCAGCACGAAGTGAAGGAGAAATTCTGGGTGCTGATGAAGGACGGATTGAAACTCTGGCCATTTGTATCGCTGGTCAGTTTTCTGTTCGTGCCGGTGGAGAGGAGAGTGCTGTTGGGGAGTTTGGTGGGTGTGGGGTGGAATATCTATTTGAGTCTTTTGGCGGGGTAGTTTATTGGGATGCATCTGGACCCGGTGTGTAAGCTACGTATCTAAGCATTTTGCGTTTTCCAAGGTTGTTTCATCATGGAAAGTTTGGTTATGACCATGCCAACTGCATCCAGATTGTTGTACAGCGTTACTAGCAAGCAGAGACAGTTCATCAACCAATACATCATTCAACAACTCACGTACGATTCCCAATGACTTTCCACCCCACTGCGATTCAAGGTCGCAACTCCCCTTACACTTCATCAGCAGCCCTCTACACCGTATAGAACGCAACCCGTACTCCTGGTAGGCGCTTTGGGAAATGATGCACGTTGGAATGGTAAGACCGGGATGCATTCGCTGAATCTGGGAAAATTTGATATATCAGACCAACTTAGAGATATTCGGGATCAAAACGTATGCAGTCAATGGTTGCCATTGAGAGGGTGGTCTGGATTGTTTGCGGGTTGATAATAACCACCCACTCCTCTGGTACAGGTAAGTATGACCGCATTCGGACTAGCGCGCGCGCAAGTGGATTGCTAGCAGTCTACCTCTCTACCTAGGTGTATAAGCCTAGAAAATGGTACTACTATGAGCTGGAGACATCTCAATGTGAACGCATCCAAAGAAACTACCTTTAAATGTGGAATGAAATATCTGAAGATGCAGGCTGCCGGCGCTTCATTCGCTAAGTGTGTCAAGTATGCTACACGCTCCCATGATTGATCTCCGAAGTAGACGTGGCTTCGATCGCAATCTATCGGATAAGGTCGCTTGATAATCACCGTATCCTTACGCACACTACTGCCCTATGTTGTAGGCATGCCGCTTCATGGACGTGGTACCTTCCCTAAAATCCAGGCCGCTCAATCATGGAATTTGCGATTCTTGTTGTCCCCAAATAGTAACACCCTGATCGAGGGCAGAGCATCTGTCTCGAGGAGTCTCAAACGCTCTTCGAAAGTGTTGTTTATGTCAATCTTTCCTCCGGTACCGACTACAACTACACCACCAGCGCTTGGTCCGAGTCAGTCCACAAAGTTTAGTAGGGGACGTGTCAAGCACTCACGAGCCATCGGGTAAAGGATCGCTCTCATCGATCGATATAGACACGTCCTTTCCCACTTTGCTCTTGTACTCTGCCTGTGCCTCCTCGATTGCCTTCCTCACGGTATCGTAATCCGCCTTTCGTGCCTTTACTTGTATGTTCTCTTCATTCAGCGCATATGTGCCTTCCAGTATCAAGTTCTTCAAGATGTCCTGGTATTTCTTCTTGTCCTTGGACACACCCTTCAACTTCTTGCTTGCCTCATCAAACAGCTTGTCGAGCAACTCCTGGCGTGCAGATAGGATCCTTATTCGCGACTTGTTTGCAACGGTAGATCTGGTGATTTGCTGGGACATGCTGGCCTGCTTGAATTTCTTCTCGTACTCGGAATCGATCGCGGCCGTCTCTTGGCGCACCAGCTTGGACTTCTCGATCGCGAACTCTTCGTCGGCCTTGATATGTATTTCGTTGGCTTTCTCGATGGCTTCCTGCCGGATAAAGGCAGTCATCTTCTTCAACTCGTTCGACACCTGGAGTAACCCATGGTTAGTTGCTTGCTGCATCTGACGTAGATCGACACTGATGTATGGCGGGGAACTATCAGCTGCCTGGAGGCTCCTCACCTGGTCGTCCGACATGGCGTGGACGTGCGACATGTTGCCGGTATGTGACTGTACTCTATAGGGACAAGAGAATCAGTGGTGTCTGGGACGAATGAGGTTGGTAGAGATGCAAGTTGGAGTTGAGCTTGGGAATGAGGTCAATCAACCAGCCAGAGCTCGGAGCATCTTTGGCCAACCAGGGTCCAGTCGAGCAGCTGCGGCGGATTATGTCATCAGGAGTCTCAGGAACCAGCTCCATCACAGCTACTCTGGAGCATCCCTTCTGTTGCTACTCAACTACGTCTATACTGTCTATTCTCGCCGCCATATAGCCGCTTGACACTGCGCAGCTGTCCCCGGAGCTCCGACTCCGCTCGCCGCGTCCTTCATTCACACGACATCATCACGCCGATGACCCCCTGCTCGCCTCGGCTGACCTGCCCTCATTCGTGGTCGTTGATCAAGTTGTCGCTCAGAAGACCGAACACCACGCTGAGAATCGACAACTAGAGACCAGTTCTCCTCTTCCAAAGCCCTTCTCTAACACAACATGAACGCCCCTCTGAGGTAGCAACATCGCCCCGTCGGGAACGACATATAGCCCGCCCATAATGATGGACCTATCGCCTGGAGCGAGCATCGCTGTACGTTTCATACGAAACATAAGTCCACTGTCTTGCAGGGTGTTCAACTGGGCTGACCGTTATGTTTTGAGCTCGGAGTGATTGTTGGCCTAGTCTCCACGAGCGTACAGAGCATAGGCCTGACCTTGCAGCGGAAATCGCACCTCCTCGAGGAAGAAAAAGAAGAGGACCACGAGCGGCGGCCTCCATATAAACGGCGACGATGGCAGGTTAGAGCGGTCCGCATCGGCGGGAGGAGCTAGACTGACTGGAATCAGCTTGGAATGCTTATGTTCATCGTGGCGAACCTGGTGGGCAGCACCATTCAGATCACAACCCTGCCGCTACCAGTTCTCTCAACACTGCAGGCAGTACGTTTCTCGACTCTAGTGTTGCGGGGTTTGCTAACGGGCGTAGTCTGGACTCGTGTTCAATTCCATATGCGCCTCCATAATCCTGAGCGAACCTTTCACTCGCTACTCCCTTGCCGGTACCGTTCTAGTGGCAGCTGGCGCAGGACTTATTGGAACGTTTGGTGCCATTCCGGAACCTTCCCACAATCTTGACCAGCTCCTCCGACTTCTTAGGCGTTATCAATTCATAATATGGATGATCGGGACTTTGGTCGGCGTCTTGCTCCTCCTGGTTGCTAACTGGATCCTCAAACGCTTACATCCACGCGGGACGCCTCGACTCCGACTTATTCGAGGAATGGTGTTTGGCTCCATTAGCGGCATCCTCTCCGCCCATTCGCTGCTCATCGCCAAGAGCGCAGTGGAACTCCTGGTACGCACCATCATAGACCGGCATAATGAGTTCAAGAGGTGGCAGTCCTGGATGATCCTTATTGGTCTCGTTGTTTTTGCCTTGACCCAGCTTTATTACATGCACCGCGGCCTGAAGCTGTGCAGTACCAGCGTTTTATATCCACTGGTGTTTTGCGTCTACAACATCATCGCGATAATCGACGGTCTCATCTACTTCCATCAGTCATCCAGACTATCAAACTTGCAGGCTGGCCTGATAGCTCTTGGAACCATAATTCTCCTTGCTGGAGTCGTCTCGCTCAGCTGGCGGCTCGAAGAACATGAAGAGGAACCTACTACCCCTCTGGCACACAAACGCTTTGGCGTGCCTCCTCCACAGAATGTCCTGACGCCTGGCATGGCTTTGGTACATGGCACGATGGACGAAGAATTCGAATCACCAATCGATATAGAAGATCTAGAACCCGGGATGCACGGCGCATTGACCGACCGGCGGCAGCGCCAGGCTGCCGATGAGCGGACCCCGCTACTCGCCCGCGCTCCTACAGGCCCTGCTGTTGTGGTCTCACGACGCAAGAGGAAACACCCTGTCATCGACACAGGTGGGCATCTCAGTCCCCGAGCTACGCTCTCCCCGGGCCGACCACCGAGACAGCGGCGCATGACCATTGCGCAAGGCACGGACGAGATATGGGATGCGCTCAATGATCGAGAGCATTTGTCCCCAGGAATCCCATCCCCGGGCACGGATCGCAAACCGCGATCCGGGACACTCCCGCCACGGAGAATCGGCTCGTCATCTAGCTGGCTCCAACAGATGCGCAGACGCTCTTGGTGGGAATCCACAGGCGGTGGCAAGCAAAGGAACACAGGTCTACCACATGCCGAGCGAAACGGGCAAAGCAATGACAATGGCCACCAAACTCCCGAACCTGATGATACTCAGTCCGACACAGACGTAGAATCAGGTCCTATGTTAGGCAGAACGCGCAATAGTCGGAATAGAGGGAGTACTGACTACGTGGAGAACCAAGGGTCTAGTGGGGATTGGTTCAAGCTGAGGTGGTGGCGGAAGAGGTGGAAGGATAGAGAGGGAGATGAAGACGAACATGATCATGACGCTACCATTTGATATCCGAATCCTATGTCTTTTGACTAATTCATATGAAGTCCAACTTTACAAGCATGGCGCTTGCTTTAACCACCCATTATATCGGTGCCGTATAGTGCATCTCTGTTTATGAAGTGACGAGCTCTAAGTTATCAAAATGGAGGAATCTACGGTGCAAAACTCGTCGATACTTGCAGTTCGTTCTGCCCTCAGCAGGAGTGCTGGTGCTTCTACCTATTGATGTAACAAAAGCGCAGCATCCAACCCAATGGGGAAACTTCGGCTACCCAACATGAGCTCCAGGTCTCCTACAACAACACCACATCCGATTATACAACATAAACACACTTGTCGCTCATCATGCTGGTCTCTTTGACCGTCGGGAAGGTAGATGCCGGGGTAGCCGTGCTTCTGACTGAAGACAAACGCCTGGTATGTATTCAAACGTGGGCAATCTACAAAGACTACAGCGGATATCCCGCGCTCGAGAAACGACAACCCCTGCGGGACATCCATGAGGACTAAGCATGCCTACAGATTGAATTCCCTTCAATCCTCCTTCCACCAGACATATCCTCCGGTAGCATCGTGGACATCACTGTTGCCCGTAATCACAAGAAAGAGAACGATGCCGCCCAAGCCTTCCACGCCCTCCAGACCACCATCTTCCGCACCTTCGGCCAGCGAACGCCCTCTCCGCCCGTTCTACGCTGTCGCAATGCCACCCAGACATCTGTCGTTCTCGAATGGGACCCCATTGATATTGCTACGGCAGAGCTGCGCAGTCTGACGCTTTATCGCAATGGAAGCAAGGCAGGCACGATCCCCAGGCCGATGGAGCAACATAGTACAAAGTTGAGCGGTCTAGCGGTGGACACGGAATACGTATTCCATCTCGTGCTCAGGACAAGCGCGGGAACATACAGCAGTGAGAAGCTCAAGGTGCAGACACACAAGATGACAGATCTATCTGGTATCACGATCACGCCCGGCCATATGCCGGCTGCACTACGCGAATCTCTGCAGAAAACTGCGGAAAGAATCGGCGCGAAGATCGTGGACAACGTGCGCATTGATACGACCCATTTCGTATGCACAGAAGGACGTGGACCCGCTTGGGAGAAGGCTGTGGAGCAGAACATTCCCGTTGTGGTACCAGATTGGGTCAAGGGTTGCGAGCGGGAGGGAAGGATAGTGGGTGTTAGGGGCTACTACCTGAATGCGGATCCGAGATTGCGACAGATAGGTCCTGGCCCGACACCACAGCAGCAACATCAATCCCCGCAGATTCAGCAACAGCAAGTCAGAAGTCCCCCGCTACCGAGTCCACGGACGGAAGTTACGCCGCCTACCCCTGAGAGACCTACGCATGACGGACGGGATTCAGATGCTGAGAGTGCGGCACCACCTCCTCCGCCGAAGGATGATCAGGTGGATGGGAAGAAAGAAGTAGTGGAGACTCCAGAACCGAAGACACAGACGGAAGAGCAGAAGGTCCGAACTGAAGATTTGAAACCGAGTCAGGAGAAGGAGAAGTCGCAGGCGGAGGCGGAAGAGAGTGAAGAAGAGGAAGAGGACAGGGGTGACGCCAAAGCCGCAGAAACAGTCCTGCCTACTGCGAACAAACCACGACAGCCAACAGTGGAAGACGAAGATGATGGAGCAAGCTTTCAAGAAGTGGACCTTTGAGCGTCTGATTCCTTGGCCACGTTACCAATGTCGACAAGAATCCTCATGCGAAGCTCGGTGTCAGGCGCGGGGTGTTGCTTGCAGGTTTGTATTGAAACTCGATGCGACTAGTTTAATGGTTTCCGGCTCCTAGCGCTCGATGATCGACTACCCAATACAAGCCGTATGATTTTGCTGTAATATACTACCGAATTTTTGTGGCAGTTTCCCGCTGACCGGACGGTATCGAGAGTGTTCACGTTCAAGTTTCTTCTTCTATTTCGCCTCTGTGCCTCTATCTGATTCTAACCTATAGCTTGGACATTTCTCCCAAGACCCTGAGATCGTCACGAGTGATCTCTGACAGGGACTTCTTCCCTAGATTTGCCATGGAGCTGTCAGTGTCTGCAAGAATGCAGTCCAGGACATGCTTGACTCCTTCCTCTCCTCCCATCGCCAAACCGTAGACGTAGGGTCTGCCAATCAGGACGGCTTTCGCTCCCAGAGCAATCGCCTTGAGCACATCGGACCCGGTACGAATACCACTATCGAAGAGAAGCGTCAAACCGGACTCGACGACCTTCTGATCAGCGCCAATCTCCGCCAACGCATCTAGCGACGAAATCGCCCCGTTGAGCTGCCTTCCCCCGTGATTCGACACCACAATCCCATCCATCCCGTGCTCAATCGCCCTATGCGCATCCTCGACCGTCTGGATCCCCTTCAACACAATCGGGCCATCCCAATACTTTCTCAAAATATACAAATCGCTCCATTCCCTATACGTTCCCGAGGACAACGCGCTCACAAACAGCTGCGCCTTCTTCATCGCCGTCGCACTCGTCAACACCTTGAGTGCGCCCGTCACACTGCCCGGTCTCTTGAGAATCTGCCACACCTCTGTGACTTTCTCCGCAATACTCCGCTGGTCCTCGGCTTGTAGCTGTTCGTACATGCGATTGAACACGGGGTCCGAGAAGGCTACTTGACAGCCCTGACCCCATATAAACGGCAAATACGCTTCATCCAGGTCCTTAGGCCGCCACCCAATCATGAACGTATCCAGCGTCACGACCAACACCTGATATCCCTCCCTCTTCGCCCTGGCCAGGAAACTCGCCGTCAATTCCTCCGCCTGAGGTTTCGGCCAGTAGAGCTGGAACCAGCGATCCCCGCCCTCACCATTCGCCTTCGCGACCTGCTCGATCGACCGCGTCGCCGCCGTGGACAGAATCATGGGGACCTTGGCCGCAGCGCAGGCCCTAGCCGTCGCTTCCTCGGCATCCGGATGCGCAATCTCCTGCACGCCAATTGGCGCCACTAACAGCGGACTCTTGTACTTCCGCCCGAATAACTCGACGCTCATGTCTCGCCTCGTCGCCTGCGTCAGCATCCAGGGCCGCAGTCGGTAGCGGTCGAAGGCGGAGAGGTTGGCGGCGGCGGTTTGCTCGTTGCTGGCGGAGCCTTGGATATAGTGGAAGTTTGGTAAGAGGATGGCGGCGCGGGCTTGGGCTTCCCATTCCGAGGGTTTTGTGGAGAATTTGGGGGCTCGCAGGGAGGAGTAGAGGGTTCGTTGGAATTGGACGAAGGAGTCCGGGTCGGGTTCGAGGGGGTTGGGGGGTTTGGTGGTCATTTTGCCGCTTGTCTTTTGGATAATGGAGGAGGGGGAGGGAGGAGGAGGGTTGAGAGTTTCTGTGAGAGGAGAGGGGTTATTCGGTTTGGTATAGAAGTGTTGTTGCTGGGAGAGCTTACACAGTACAGCTGACTGAGATGTTTAGACTAACGTACCGAGGTTGAGAAGAGTGGAGGTGTTGATTGGCTGGTAGATCCATTCTAATTGGTCGAGTCATTGTAGCATCGCTAAAATAGTTGATCCAACAAGTTAATCAACGAAGTGCCACAGACATAGCCTGTACTTCTCATCAAATAAGACATCTTGTGCTTTGTGTAATGCCCATTTGGGAGAGTGCATAGGCTCGGCAAGTGAGCAAGTTGAAGTTGTCTGGGGGCCGAAAAAGGAAACTGGGAGACGAATGAACATTCCACGGTGCTTTCAAACGTTATACAAGTACAAGCAGTGCGAGTTCATGTCTAGCTCGCAACAGAGCAACTATCGGACCTACAGCAGAACTGCAGCATCAATTGGTAGCTTCAGCGCTTCCTTCGCCGTTGATATAGACATTGCCCAATCAAGCAAAGCGCCTTGGCCGCAATCTACCTTCCCAAAACGTACAAACGCCCGCCATAGAAACCTCCATATCCTCCCTCCCATGCTGGCTCCTGTAAACCACAACTTTTCTCATGCCCTCCTCCACCTCCCCCCTGACGCTCGAGCGCATTCTGCTCGCCGTCGCAGCCATAGTCATATCCTTCCTATGGCGCACTTCCCAACCTACCCCTGAAACCTCGTCACTCACGTGCCCAGAGCCTCCCAGGAGCACCATACAAAGTGCTCCAAATTCCCAGCAGCACGAAAGCTCCCTCGATTCCGAGTGCGCCGGGAAGCCTCACCATGCGAGTTGGACGTCGTGGTGGCATCCAGAGCGCGTGTTACATAGCCCGAAGCATGTCTCGGAGCTGAGCGCAGGGACGCGG
Source organism: Westerdykella ornata (assembly GCF_010094085.1). Taxonomy (NCBI): domain Eukaryota; kingdom Fungi; phylum Ascomycota; class Dothideomycetes; order Pleosporales; family Sporormiaceae; genus Westerdykella; species Westerdykella ornata. Next base: position 49,710 of record NW_022986882.1, read on the forward strand.
ACGAAAGATTGGAATATTTTGTATCATTTGGGAGGGTATGGGCCGTGGATTGGGAAAGTGGATAATGTGGTTGAGGGGGGAGTGGCGCCGCCGGAGGGGTGTAGGGTTGAGCAGGTGCATATGGTATGATTGACTTGATCATTTGTTTAAGAATACCTCAGTGCTTTGATGTTCTTTCATCGTATACCTGAGACTAAGCTTTGGTATGGCCTTGGGGATCGGACTGAAGGCTGATTGGGAACTGTAGATGTCTAGGCATGCAGAAAGGTATCCTACTGTGAAGGCTGCTACAAGTGCGTTCTATGCCGTTTTCTGTGTAGAATGATAAGCTTACCAAGTTCCCAAGGAATGAGACGCATGGTCGAGAAGATGAAGAGCAGTGATGTCAGATTCACCGGCAGTCTGGCCTTCGTCCACGACTGGGAATTGTTCTGGTCCGGTGCGTTTGTTATTCCTCCCTGTGAATTCAAGCAATTTTTGTCAAAGAAATCATGCATTCGAGACTGAGGTCAACCTCTTCTATGCGACATCATACCCCTTCCACCATCCCCATCCCTCACCCATTCAATCTTCCCACAGTTCCGAACTTTCGACTGATCCACCCCAGACGACGCCCAACTCGCCCACCTCACCACCACAGGCCCATTCTCCGGCACCCTCGGCGCCTTCACCACCGGCGTCCGCCTCCGCACACGCTACTCCCACCTCCTCCCCAAATCCCCCTCTCGTCCCACCAAGCTCTGGGCCAGCGACTCCCCGCGCGTCATCGACACGGCGCGCTACTTCTCCGCCGGCTTCTTCGGCCTCGATTCTCAGAATTCCTCATTAGCAAAAATTGAAGTGATTTCCGAGGGCCCCGAGCGTGGCGCCGACACCCTTACTCCCGGTGATACTTGTCCCAAGTACATCGAGGACGAAGAGGAAGGGTGGGCTAAAGGGTGGAAAAGCATGCACGCGTACCGCCGTACCTATTTCCCCGTCATCCGCTCGCGACTCCGGCAGCAGAATCCGGGGATGGCGATAGAGTTCGACGACGATGAATTGTATGCCATGCAGGAGATGTGCGGGTTCGAGACGACGGTCAGGGGAAGTAGTCTGTGGTGCGATGTCTTCACGCAGCAGGATTTCCTGCACTTCGAGTACGCGAGGGATGTGCATCATTACTATCGGGCGGGGCCGGGGACGAAGTATGGTGCGGGTTTGGGGTGGTTGTGGTTGAATGCTACGGCGAATTTGATGCTCGAGGGGAAGGAGGTTGGGAGGTTGTTTTTCAGTTTGTACGTTGCAGATCTATCTACTCGACGGCTGCTGGGTTGGTGTTGGTGGCAGGGAAAACTAACAGTGGAGCAGTGTCCACGACGACGACATGGCGCCCATGATCGCCGCTCTCGACATCATCACTCCCAAGGAACATCTCCCGCTTACACACATACCCAAGGATAGGATCTGGCGCAAGTCGCAGGTCTCGCCCATGGGCGGACGTATCATCTTTGAAGTGATATCTTGCGACTCCGAGTCCCGAGGGTGGCTAGGGGGCCGAGACCGTTTCGTCAGAGTCAATATCAATGACGGCATCACTGCGCTGCCGGGATGTGACACTGGGCCTGGAATGAGCTGCAGACTGTCTGCCTTTGCGGCGAGGGTGGCGAGGAAGGGGGTTGAGGTGGGGAACTTTCGGGAGATGTGTGGGTTAGGGCGCGATGCTCCTGAGAGGATTACCTTCCTGCGACAGTGAGGACTGGACGGGATGCCAGAAGAACACGACCAAGTCAGGTGGCTAAGCGTTCGTTATGAGTACCTGTTTACTGCTCCATGGTGATGCCCTAATTCGCGTGTCCCTCCAGCCATCATCCCATGCCACATTCGGGGTTTCGCAGTCCAACGGGGGGCCCAGGTGGTATGGCACCGCCTGCCCGCTCCTAACCCTCAAGGCGACGGCCATCTCTCTCGAAACGGCTCACCTCCGCCATCCAACCGGAGTTGGACCTCGATATGCTGGAATCCACACTCCAGGTTCTCGATCTCAATCTCCATCTACTGTTACATGTTCACGGCTTTCACTACACTCGACTGGGCAGTCCAATAAATACCCTGAAGTTCCCCCGGACGCGCTCTCCGCTCCTCAGACGGCGATTACCTGTTGAACGTATGTAGGCGCTCCAACAGCGGTATCTGTCTAGTCGCGTTCGATACTCCAGTTGACGGCAGTTGCCGAGTCGCATAGATTAAGCCGACTGGCTCCCTGGGCGTGCTCAGCAAAAGGGAAGAAACTGCGAGATAGGCGCGGTTGCGTGCATTCGAAAGCATATACGAGGGCGGTATGTTGGGAGGTGACGAACCAGTCATTTCCCATAAACTGGTTATCCATGACTGGAATGCTAGACCAAAGCAAGCTGGATTACACCTTGTAGACGGTGGTAACTTTAGGGTCGTCCAGTTCTATCTGCCGGAAAAGTTGAGGGGTAACCGCTACATCATCGGAGGAAGAACACTGGACCCGTAACTTCAGGATATGCCTCACAACAGAACCTCTGGGAGCGGATCCTTGGTGTCCATCTCTTCCTCCCAATTTCTCTCTGGATAATACTCAGCCATGTCGGGCAGGGGACGCGGTGACGCATGTTCCGTATGGTGTGTGGTGCTGATAAGGTCCAATCGACATCGGTTCGGATACCACCGACCAACGTCCAGAATCCTTAGCGGCAACAGTTGCTGCTGTCCGCGTTCATTGAACTCGCCAGAAGCTCTCAAGGGGTTTCCTACGTCGGAATAGGTCGTGGGATGATCGCGATGTTGAGGTCGCCTTGCGATTTGGGTAGGGCCAATTCATTTCTCTTGACTCAGGCCCTTCTCCTTCGCCAGACGCCGCGCCGAAACCTCCTTCAATTTCCTCTCGAGTTCATTCTTCCTTGATACCAGTTCTGATCGTGCTACCTCAAGTTGTGCTATGCGTTCTTCAGGGGTCGCTTGCAGGACACGCTTTTTCACCTGGCAAAAGTCAGCTTCGACACTGCATTGTCGTCGACGGCAATGCCACTGTGAGACGCACCTCATGGGCTTGTTGGTCGCTTCTCAAGGTTGCGCCGTAGATTGACCCAGTTACGGTGATTGCAGTGACGGCACCAGTAATGACCCAGCGACGTACAGCTTGTGGTGACACCATCTCCTGCACCGACAATTATTTAGTGAGAGTCGTGCTGGTTAGGATGAGAAGGAGTAGTTATCTGAAGGAGATCATTTTTTGCGGAAACTTTCGAGATGATGTGGGTTTGGAGCTTGGACGAGATCTATCGCGCAATGTCCATAACGCCAAGACTTATGCTCTTGGCGGATCGATCGATCTCTATCAAAACAGTCCCGCTTTCTCAACGACAAGCAACAAACAACACCTTTACCAGCTCAAGACTCACCATCATCAATTATGTCTAACGTCCCACGTCCGCAAACTAGCACCTCCTCACGGCTCAGCACAGTGCCGTCTCAGAAACCCCGGCAGCTTTCCCACCTACAAGCACAGCTTGCCCAATTGACAGCCAATATGGCCGACCTCGAAAATCTGATGCGTACAACTGCTTTCCAAGCACAGAAAATACGCGGGTTAGGAGGGTATGCTGGCGGCATGTAAGTGTTCAGATTCAGAGCAGTTGTGAGATGAAGGATCTAATAATGCTTTCTTGCTAGGTTCATGGCTGCAAGCAAGGTGCTCGGAGAGGAAACAGTCAGAGGAGGCGATGCAAACTCCAATGCCGCCCAAACCGGAGAGTCTCGAGACCGGAAACCGTAGCTTGTTTCATGCCCCGTGCTACTTTGGCTCTCTACGCAGAGCCATTGTTCTTGAAGGGATCGTCCCGTGGACCGATGCATACCACACGCTATAAGCGACCGCCTTCATATTCCGAGCAGCAGAACAGCCGGGTTTCCAACCACCAAACTTCGTCTATTTTCAAGCGGATATTGAGCGTCTGGATTTAGGAACCGTCAAAGGGTTCAAACCCACATGTCCGCTCAACTCTGCCGAGATTGGACAGATAACAGCAGAGAAGCTTTCCGTTCGGATAGGAAGATGAAAAAGGGCGCGTGAGAAAGAACCAAGGCCAATGAGAAACGCAAACGGTTATGGCGCACTTTTGGAGAGTGATTCGCACAACGATGGCCGGGTCGCCGAATAAACGTCGAGATTACAGCACAATCGTTCCTGGCAGTTCACAGTTTCCACCACCCAAGGGCGCTTTTGGAGGGTTCTCTGGAGCTTTCCCCGATATGCGGAGTCTAAGGCGTTATCATTCAATTCGTTCCCTCAGTGGTCCGTCCTCTATGAAGCTTCGATACGGAAATGCAAGAAGTCTCATGTCAGATAAGCCTGGTGAGGGACCGTGATAGGAAGCTGACGGAGCATGTACACCCAAGAGGCGTGATAGTGATCGACAAACCCTGTACACAGTATTACGGTGCGTCTCAGATCAGATACTGTCCAATGGTGTCAACATCAGGCCCAACCAATTGACAGCGGAGGTGGAAATCCGGGGAAGCCGTTATCAACCACGCAAGACGCACAGGTGATAAGCCATCATTTTCTTGTCCGGCCGCGCAGCTGTCCTTTGTATAAAGCAGAGCCGCTCACCCGACGTGACGGGATACTCTCGCTGCATTCCTCCGCCGGCATCCGCTGCGGCTCCGCTCCGCCTTCGGTCGATCGGTACCTGCATCTACACGGCCAAGCGTCCTGTCCTTCAGACCCAAACGAGCACACTATACGGAGTATCAAGTCTGCTACGGAAAACGACTGCTTGGCCTCAACACACACCAGTACCCTTCGATGACGGCAATGCCTCCACTGTACGCTCAGTGCACCGTACTTGACTCTTTGTCTGCCAATGGGAGTTGAGTGGTGATCAGCGGCATTCACATCCACCGTCTCCCTCTTCATCCATGCCTGCAGGGTGACCTAAGGACTATACTACCGAAGACGAAACTCGTCCACGACAAGCCAGAGCAATAATGTTGGTTGCTTTCTGTCCTCTCTTTGGGCCGGGAGGACGAATGTTCGAGGCATGCCTGTTGGTGTGTGTTTATATTGCCTGTTATCAGGGTCAGGCCCGATAAATGAAATCCTGCAACACCCCACGCCAAGCACTAGTGCTGCCGGTGCCCTTCCAGGCCGCCCAGCAAACGATCGAGTCTGGCCTCGCTGAACCGGTTCTCAAGGCGTCTCTCTGCCGCATCGAAGGGGCCACTTTACAGCTTCATCTTCAGCGACCGAGCTTCCCCGTTGTTTACCTATCTACGGCTATTTCTGGCCCAATTCCAGGTTTCTTCCGACTTCTGTAACCTGCTCCATCCTTGCCAATCGACGAAGCCCGCTACACCCGCTCGATTCGCGGATTCCATCGGCCCCTCTATCCTTGTTGGTGCATCTTACGTGCAGATATTGTGGCTTGTGAACCCCCACACATGTCCGCAGGGGAAGGGTCAGACGAGCATGAGACAGCTGGAAAGTCTACGGGACCCTGCATTCATTGAAAGCCAATTCGTCTGCTTGATCTCACTGGAGAGGTATCCTTGCGGTTCTGCACTCTGGAGAGTGAGGCACATTGCTCATTCATCCGAAGACAATGTAGACTATACAGTACGTATTGCCCTGAATCTGTGCTCTCTTCTGGATTGGGACGCCATGTGTTCACATGTGAATGCATGGTCGACCGACCGCGGGCGGCGAGACCAGGGACCGACGCTAACTTTGTTCGGTAAAGGGCTATACCCTTCCGGGACCACGATGGTATACATTGTCTGTCGCTGACTTCTGGAACAAAAAGGTCGGAGGCATGAAAGCGTTCCCTCCAGGGCTTGAAGGAATCTGCACGGCCCTATCATAGCCTTTACTGCAGCAGTTTGGACCTGGGACGTGAGGCTATTCCACAGAATCTGGGGCGGAAAAGGCAAACCAGATGCATGCAGGACGTACGGAGGCTCTCCACATAAGTAAGGGCCGCGCTAAGAAGCGCCAAGAGACGCTAAAACCAAGGAACACCAAAACTCCAATCCTCTGCCTGTTTACCTAGCTCTAGCGCAACACTACAATACTCTTTTTTTACAAAACTTGTAAGTATAAGAAGCTTAAGCTAAGGAGAATATTTCTATAATAATTATATCTACAGAATATGTTGTTGTTGTGAAGTTGTTTTGTGTCATACCTTGGCATTTCTTGGCATCCTTTCGTGAGCGGCCCTTACTTATGTGGAAAGCCTCCGTATAAGCAGCATGTTTTCGACCTCTGGCTGGTTGCACTGTTGCCACCTGCGAATACCTGCTGTTGGACATGTAGGGACGGGTTAAAGTGGTTGTTGGGCCCAACCACGTCAGCATGGCGACGAATTGGGCATTCTTCCAGAACATGGACTTTTGCACAATCGGAAATGGAGCGTCGTTTGTTCAATCTCCATGGAAATGCGATCTTAAACTGCAAGTGCTGAAGAACCAGTTATGAGAGGGACAGACGGGCATACATGGGCGAGCCCGGATATATGCCGGCAGTCGAGGAAACCTGTCCAGGTTAGCGTGAGCACTTATCGATATGTACTCCGTATCCGTACTTTGGCATGTTTCTCTTGAGAGTAACGGGGCAACTGGCTCCAGCAGCCTCTGTTACGGGAATCCATCAGCCACGTTTGCTGGTATCAAAAGGCCACAAAAAGAATCTCGCAATGCTATCTTGGAGATGGGAAGCGTCAGCAGGTTCTACACCAGAAGAAGGCTAAAGGCCAAGGCGCCGTCGAACACAAGCAAACCTGGAATGCCTAAATAGTGGAGACGGCCCTTTTTAAAGTAGACCACGCTGGGCCAACACGTTGTTAGGCGCGGGAGCAACAACCGGTAGAACCGTGGAAACGCTAGCCTACCGCCCTAGCAGTAGTCGCTAGAGTTATCGTCGGGAGATGTAGGAACGGGCGATTCTGACGACTGTGGCTGTCGGCGGATAGGTACCAACGACATCAACTGAGGGAATCATGGCCGCTGTTCATCAAGCGGTGAAGTGCAGGACGAAGACGTGATGGAATCTCAGGTACGGGGGTGCGGCGGACCGAGGAGAGGATTCACATGAAGGGTGTTACTATGTACACCAACCAATAAGACGCTACATATTATGCGGTATATTGTCCTTACAGGCTGCTTCATTGTTGATCTTCACAGCAAGAGCAGCATCGACTGTGTAGCGAAGCACCATGGTTTGACATTCCGACACTCAGCCATTGAAAGCGCGCTTGCCGCTTGATGGTCTCTGAAGCCGCAATAGTAGGCACAGGGAATAACATCGAACTGGCCTGAATTGAGGCTTGTGCTGTTGCTCCTTTCATAGGACTTGTATTTTAGTCGGTGCAGCCCACGCGACCCCCATTGTTCAGTTTGCTCAGTTGCTGCCAGTTCGCTGCACCCCACCTGGGCACCTATCTTCAGGGCTTCAAAAAAAGGCCAGGCACGCTCTCGTCACCCGAAGGAGGTTCAGGGTCTGGCAATCTTCCCGCTCCGCTGCTGGGGGAGGCGACACAGACAGCAGCTACCATCCCACCTGTTCCCCGCTCCAAGACTGAGCGAGGGGTGGTGAGGTTCCAAGGTTGGAGAGGTCGTGAGCTGGTTGTGGTGGTGGTCGCGCCTTCCGCGCCTGGCTGGGAGAGCCGCAGCGCCTTCCTTTCCCCAAAAAGTTCCTTCCTTTGTGAGAAGACAGCAAGCACGTCAAAAACAATCTCCCGCACCATCACTCTCTTCTTCTCCTCTCCTCTCCATCTCCATTGCTCCATCTTCAACACCATCTTTTTTTGCTTCGCAGCCCCGCCAGCTCTCCCTCCGACCTCCGTCTTCTGCAAAGCTCTGCAAGCTCAGCAAGCTGGGCATCGATCCCATAGCAGCCGCGGGGTGCCCCGGGTCGTGCAGTCAATCCCTGGTTGCGCCACAGGGTGCGTCTGCAAGCTGTGAATGGGCCGACCCCCACTGACGACGGTTAGACCACACCCCTCCAATCCTGCTCTTGTCTGGCAGTCGGTTCTCCCCCCTCCAGCAAACGCCTCCCTCACGGTACTCCATATCCAGCGTGCGAACCCGCCTCGAGACGTGCACCGTCGCTCGACTGTGATGCCGCGCTGCTGGTCGTTGAGACGCGCTGCCAGGCGCCAGACGTCACGGATATCGCCCAGTGGACCTTTGGTGCGCTGCTAGAACTTGTGTCTGCAAACTGCCCTGCCCCAGAGCGAGGCCCGGCCTACTTACTTTGGCTGCTACTGCTACTAGTAGGGGTACTATTGAGGGTCTGTAAAGTGCCGCCCACCGCCGATTGCTGGGAACCGCTCGCACCGCAACCCGCCCGCCGTGACTCGTGTCAGTGACGACTTCCATCCAGCCTATTTTTTCTCCCCTCCTCAGCCCTTCCTTCACCGTTTCACTGGGCTCACTGCCCGAAAAGCAACCCTCAACTCTTCGCTGTCGACTGTCGACCCTCCCTCATCTACGCCGCCCGTCAGACCCCCCAGCCGTACAGCTCCTGCGCCTTGCCGCATCTCAGGGCCCCCCGGAATTTGGCGCACCTCCTGCTCGGCAATGTCTGGGGCGCAACACACCTACCCGTTCGACGGGCGTGGGGGGGATCGCTTCGACGCCTTCTTTGGACTGCCCGCAGACCCCTCGACGTCGCCCTCCAGACCCAGACTGACTGGCCTCTCCCCACCAGCCTTCCCCGACTACTCGTCCACCGTCACTTCCGCCGCTCACTCCCTCTCCTCGGACAGTACCTTGGGTACCAACCTGGATTCCCCGACACGGACCCCAGCTGCTCGCCCGAGTATGCTGCAAAAGCCCATATTTCCCATCCTCGAGAATGCTGCCGGAGGTGCCACCGCCGACAACGTCGAGGAAATGCAGAGCAACGATCCTCTGGCCACCCAGATATGGAAGCTGTACTCGAAGCAGAAGTCGCAGCTCCCCAATGCGGAGCGCATGGAGAATTTGACTTGGCGGATGATGGCCATGAAGATGCGCGAACGCAATAAAGGGTACGGAAGACGCCATTGCTGCAACATCCGCACGTTTGGTGCGGCTCTTCAAATCCATCGCTAACGTTTCGTCACGTCGTCCAGGCAAGCCCAGAACAGCGAAATGCGCCCGCCATCATCAACACCCCGCACCACCTTCACCACCCCTCCCAAGAGCGCACCGAGTGGAATCGCGCAATTGCGAAAGTCCGTGGACCAGCAAGCCCAGACGACGCGCCAGCCCGATGCCATGAATCTCGACGACTTTATCTTCCCCTCTTCCGTAGCTTCACCAGCCGGTCTGCCTCCCTCGCCGTCGAATGAGGTGACACCCGCCGCTTCGAATGCAACCGCGCCAGCGATACCGATAAGGAAGCCCAACCACTCCCACGACCATGACTTTTCCCTCGCTCACGCCTCCGCTCCCCCTGTTCCTCCCGTCCAAAGGGAGCAAGAATTCGGTTATGTCCAGCGTCACGTTCGCAAGACCAGCATTGACGAACGAAGGGTAAGTTGACTCTCCTGTCACAGGCCGTATCGTGCACCTCTAACCCCGTTCTATCAGCCTCCCAAGCGGCGGGCAGAGACATCGCCCCAAGTGCCCGCCGTCAACAGTATCATGATACCCACCGACCCAGAGTCAGAGGCAGCGCTCCACTCGTACTCGCTCGATCAATCGATGCCACCCCCCAACTTCCAAAACAGCCAGCCGCAAGTGCCTTATACCATTGACACCTTCCAGTTAAACGAAGACGCGGCCATTACATCCGCTGGCCCTTTCCAGCAGGATTTCGGTTTCTCGCCCGTTGGCTCCCCTCTGATCAACCAAAGCCATGGCTTTAGCAGCATGTATAACCCGAACTCGATCGCGTCGTCCCTGAACTCTACAGACTTCTATTCTCCTCCTGGATCCGCGTTCCATTCCACCGTGTCCACACCGCAACCCATCGCCGAAGACTCTACAATGTACTTCGATCGTAACGGGATGGATATCCGTGGAGGTGGCGCTACATATGGCTCACATCGACCGTCCAACCTATCCATGTCGATGCAGCCGCAGTACGTCTTCAACCCAAATGGCACGGGCGACTCCATGTTCAGCGGTGTGGCAAATGCAAACACGAGTGCATCATTTTCTGCGTCGAATATGCTTGCTCAACAAGGTCATGTCAATCCGTCCCAGGTGCTCCACAACAACCTGCCTTTCCGCCAGCAGGAGAATCCTCCTGTGCCTCGACATGAGAACATGTTTACGTTCGGCGCCGATTCTGACAATGAGGAGGAAGACGGCGGCGCATTCCCCGACAGGACCATGCCGCCCCAGGCTGACTATTCGCCCATGGAGGAGTCGTCGCTGGAATTCCCTTCCAGCTTCCAATGGGAGACCAACCTCTCAAATCAGTTCAACCCCACCCCAGCACGCTACCCAGCAGGACCTCCACGGAAAACCGTAACGATTGGTGGCACTGAAATGCTACCCTCACCGCAAGATCACTGGAACCAGCTCGGAAGCCTTGGCCGGACGCATGGTTCAGCTGCGTCTGTCAGCGAAATACGGAATCGTGGGAACGACCCCCGACGGCAAAAAATACCCCGCACAGCCTCGACCCCCAACGCTGCTGCGCTCGCCCAGCAAGGCCTGCATGGACGCCCGCAGTCGTCGGCAAGTACCCCTCCTGAATCTGGCTTCAACTCCGCCGCGCCGTCCCGGCCACAAAGTCCTGGTGGAACCAAGCCGAGCGAGCAGAATGCTCAACCGACCACTTGCACGAATTGCTTTACTCAAACAACGCCGCTTTGGCGGCGCAATCCGGAAGGCGCGCCTCTCTGCAATGCATGCGGCTTGTTCCTCAAGCTACATGGTGTGGTGCGTCCGCTGTCGTTGAAGACGGATGTGATCAAGAAGCGGAATCGTAACAACGGCTCCGGCGCCGTCGGTTCGACATCTACGCGGTCATCAAAGAAGTCATCCAGGAAGAATTCTCTGGCGCAAACCCCGGTTACTACGCCCACCTCTGGCAAGACCAGTCACGCGGACTCGGAGTCTCCCAAATCGACAGGCTCAGTTAGTGTGGGACTTGCAAGTGCTCTTGCAGCGTCCGGTGCTGCAAAGAGCGGAGGCGTAGTTGCAATCGCGCCTGGGCCTCCGAAATCCCAACCCGCCACAACCGTCCATGCCTCTCAGAATCGCACACCAACAGCCTCTCTACCGAAACGCAACAGGGGCCAGAGCAAGAGCGGAGTTCCCGAGTTCGAGATGGCCGATGCCGAAGACACCAGTGGCAGGTTGTCGACGCCTGCCAGGAGCAAAGTGGACCCGAGGGTGCCAACAACCAACACCAACACTGTGCAGAACCTGAATCTGGGCCCTCTCCCCATGGGCGCAATGGGGCAAGGTCTGCAGTCGGGCGGGCCCCAAGAGTGGGAGTGGTTGACGATGAGTTTGTAGGCGGACATGGTGGCGAGACGATTATGGATCTATCTGATTTTTGCTCGGTCATGTGTTTTGCATTTGCCTTGATACCTATCTGATTTTGTTGGGCGGTTCGGATCTGCGAATAATGGTTAGACATGGTTTTTTATCACCCTTTGTTTTCTTGTCTTTGCTGCCTCTGTCCCGCATACAAGCAGCCATCTCTTTTTAACGGTTTCTCCTTCATGGCCAGCGGCGAGCCGGTTACACCAGCAGAAGAATGGAGGAGATAGGGCGCTCCATTGGCTTGCCGTGCACAGCGCTAAGTAATTCACGATACCACTGACGTTTTCCTTCGTTCCTTGGGACCCCCGACTTTTCCTCTAGGCAGGACTCCCTTCCGGCTCCCGGTTCGTTGGTGTCCGGGCGATGAGATGACGAGGAATATCCGTCGTTCAATTCTTATTTGGGTTTGGAAGGATAGGGTTGGAATGTGGGTTCCGGAAGCCGTGAACGAGTGGAGGAAGAAGGGATGTGTAAGGGGAATGAAGCGTATGTTCGAGGAGCCGGAGGAGTTGTGAGTTTTGACGGCGAGGGGAGGAGGAGCAACTCAGTCTGATGCAAGGAGGGGTTAAATATTCAGGCGTTTTTATAGGAGTGCGAGTACATAGAGATGGATATATTGGCCTTGGGGCTTTGGAGGTAGTGGATCTATTGGTCCGGCTGTTCTTTCGGGCTGGAATTATTATGTTTATGCTCATGTTTATAAAGTTGCTACATGGGCTATTGAGCTATGGTACATGCCCTGCTCTTGATTTTCACGTGCATCCACGGGAGCACCCATGCACGTGGTCACTCTGCGTAGGGTTTGTAAGGGTTGTGTTCTAAACCCCGCAGTTGTTGAATGAGGTGTGTTGTGCTGGTTGGGCGGGGTAGCTCTTTCACCCAACGCAAGACGTCATTGCATGGGCGGCACTGTGAACAGTCTACCTAGGTACCCGTCGACTGCTGAGCTTGCTCCCTTGGGATAGCTGAAGAGAAAATAAAGCGTTCCCACCCCCGCTTTTCCGGCCTTCGCTTTGCTTTACCCTATATACAGAAGAATCTGTGGGTATCATCCTTTGGGTTTGTTTCATTGTCGTCCTCTCCGTGTCTGCTGCTGCTGCTGCTGCTGGATTCTCGTACCGGGGACGTTTGAGACGGAAGTTTCCTTGTTTGAAATATCTAGGAACTGGGGGTTGTTGAAGCTGAAGCGCCCTGTGATAGAGGGTATTGGAATACGAAACTTGGGGGGAAAACCGGCAAGCCGGAATATCCCGGGAAGTTTGTTTGTGGTTGCGTGCTTCGTGATTTGGTTGTTCGGTGGGGATACGGGTGTTTTGAGGAAGTGCAAGAGTGTTGAGCGAAAGGGAAAGAAGACAGAAAAAGAGAGGTGGTGAGTGGGTAACCTGACAAACGGGCAACGGGAAAAAAAAGGAAAGGATGACGAAGCCAAAGGTGTTGATGTTGGTGGCGGATGGAAGCGAGGAGATTGAGTTTGTCACGACTTATGATGGTGCGTTTTCTTCTTTCTCTTCTTCGCAGGGATGGAAGGGAGGAGAATGAGGAAGGGGAGAGGGAGAGGGAGAGAGAGAGGCAGAGAAACTGTACTGAACTAAAGGTTAACACTCTCGGCAGTGCTCACGCGAGCGGGCTTCGAAGTCAAATCGGCGGGCGTGGATCTGAAGCATGAGTTTGCGCAGTACGTTTATCCTCTCTTCTTCTTCTCTTCTATATCCCTTTCCTCCTATCATTCATTCCCCGAAGCTTCCCTTGTCCCTTGGTTTTCTAGCTCCCATGCTCCCTCACTCTCCCATCCCCTTCCCCCTCCGGCCATTCATCCTTCCCCTCTCTGCCAATGCCAATGCTAATACTGTAAACCCCCAGCATGTCCCGCAACATCCGCCTCCTCCCCGACTCGCCCACCCTCCTCGCCCTCCCCCACCAATCCGCCCACCAGACGTACGACATGCTCGTCCTCCCGGGGGGCATGCCGGGCGCCAAGACGTTCGCCCACAACGACGCCGTCCTGGCCATGATAGCCAATTTCCGCACCGAGGGCAAGTACGTGGCGGCCATTTGCGCGGCGACGATTGCGCTGGTCGAGAGCGAGAGGAGGTATGGCGGGGAAGGGAGGAAGGGGAAGCTGAGGGTTACGAGTCATCCGAGTGTGAGGGGGAAGGTGGAGAAGGAGGAGGGGGCGTGGGAGTATAGTGAGGAGAGGGTTGTCGTGGATGCGGGGGTGGTGACTAGTAGGGGGTAAGCCCTTCTTTTCCTTTACTCTTTTCTTATAGGTGGAGGGGTATTGTAAGGAGTGGAATGATGCTGATGGAGTGCTTAGACCTGGGACCGCGCTCCTCTTCGCCTTGACGATCGTCGAGTTGTTGGCCGGGAAGGAGAAGAGGGATGAAGTTGCGGGGCCGATGATTGTTGCTGAGACGCTATGAGGGCTTCCGGCTGAGAAGGAGATGGAAATGCCAGACATGGAGAAATTGATTTGAGTTTCCGCGCTGTTCACGATATGTGAGTAGTCTAGTCTTTTTTATTTTCAGCCGTTAGGTATGCAGAGCTCAAAGTGCTGGGTTTTCGGTTCCGGATCTAGGTCGCTGCCTTTAGAGGCTTGAACCTGCGTTGTAAACATCGTAGTCGAGGCATTGTGCAGTTGTCCTTTTGTCTGGATGCAGGCTGTCTGTTGTCTTACACCACTCTCCTTGCGACGGTACGCACCTGTGGCCTGTTGTTGGTAGCATATCACGATCACACATTCGTTCCCCCAGTGTAAACAACACAGTCGTCAGGGATGAAATTTGTAAACTAGCAATGGCAGATGTTGTATTACCAATCCAGCACTCCATGACAATGGCGATCCTGTATTACCAATGTTGTATTTCCAATCGAGCATTTACATGAAGGCCTCCCTACGCTAGACATTATTACTAGATCCGGTTAGCGCAGGATTAGAGGGTTTGCAAAATGTTTTGGTCCTACGGCCGCAGGTAGGTCTGTGGTTCAGCAACTCATGAAGGAGGGAATGGTCCGTGCAAAGAGTCGAGAACCTCTGTCGTACGGGATATCTCCACATGTCGAAAGCATGAACGTCACGGTATACCTCGAGAGACGGATAGCGCTAGGTGTACTAACGCTGCTCGAGAGATGCGGAACAGTCTAGCTAGGCTCCTATCTAACTCGTATTCTCTGTGTTATTAAACGGAAAGGGATTAGAGTTGCAGTTTCTCGCCTCGCATTGATTCGGTACGAAATACGAAGTACAATTAACTCTTCTTTCCGCCTTTCCTGAGCGCAATATGCATGGATGATTGAAAACTAGACCGGGGGCCAACAAACTATGTTGACCACCCGTGCGACTTCTGTTGGTTTTCTTCCTTCTAACCTACTCTCATTTCGCGGTCGTCCACCTGAAAATAGCGCTCTTCCAGCACAGAGCAATAGATGGGTACAAGGCCTCATACGCTTTTTAGTAAGTTACCCTAGGGCAGCCAATGCGTCAATCAATTCATTCCGGACTTTAGGTTTTATAATCCGTGAATACGGAGTACAAAAATGAGTAAATAAATAGGTGGAGGTTTTGCAGGACTGTAGATATCGTTCATCACTTCCCTCTCTCACCACTCGTAACCCAGCAATCTTCGAACCGGCGAATCCAATGCATCTCCCCACCCTCCCCTCCCTTTCCCTCCTCCCCCTCCTCCTCCTCCCACATGCATCCGCACACGGAACCCCCCACCCCTCCCCAGCACCCCAAACAACAACAAAAACCCTCTTCACCTTCCCCAACTCAACCTGGCTCGAAAACATCCATGTAACACCACACAACACGCTCCTCGTCAGCGTCATCGAAACCCCCGAACTGCACCTGCTCGACCCGGCCACGGGGTCCCGCTCTTTGGTAACCACATTCCAGGGCAAGTCCGTCGTCATGGGCATCACGGAGTACGGCGATGAAAACGAGGAGAACTACGCGGTACTCACGGGCAACTACTCGCAAGCCGGGGGCGGCGTGCAAGGGACATGGGAGGTCTGGGGCGTCAAATTCCTGCGCGATGCTCATATCCGTCCTTACGATACCGACCACGACCAAGTCCAGGAAATCCAGGATCCCTCCGACCCAAGCAAAAAGAGACGTCTTGCCATCCGCAAATCCCTCCTCGGCACCCTGCCCACGGCAAAACTCCCCAACGGCTTCGCAGCCCTCAACGAGCACACACTCCTGATATCCGAGTCCACGGGCGGGAAACTGCTCTCCCTCGACATCCGTTCCAAATCCAACACCACGGTGCTCGCGGACGACACCACGGTCTGGGATCCCAAGACTGCGACTTTGCCCATCGGCATCAATGGGCTCAAGGTCTTCAAGTCCAGAGATTCGTCGTCGGCGTGGGTGTACTACACAAACACGTTCCTGGACGCCGTGTACCGCGTCCGCGTCTCTGCTGCTGGCCCACAACCAAAAGTACAGGCGAAGCCGCAGTTGGTGGCCAAGGGGGAGATCCTCGATACCCCGGATGACCTCGCCGTGTCGGTGGATGGGAAGAGTTTGCTCGTGGCGCGACCGTTGGGCAATGCGATTGAGAGGGTGCATGTTGAGACGGGCAAGGTGGAGACGGTGGTGAGTGGTGCGGCTGTCGAGGGGGCGACGAGTGTGAGCCTGGGTCGTGGCGAGAAAGGGAAGGGGTGGGTGTATGTGAGTTCGAGTGTTGGCAAAGTGTTTGGCGTGAAGTTGAATGGGAAGGCCTAAGTAGGAAGGACGAAAGGAAAGGGCGGAAATAGCGATTCAGATGATGAGAAAGAAAAGGGGACATTAACGGGGGAGGAAGGTAGGAGTTGAGAAAGTGCTTTGAGGGGGGAGGGGGGAATCAGCAGTTTAGATGGAGAGGAAGAAAAGGGGACATCAGCGGAGGAGGTATACATTAATACATCCAAACTAATCCTTTTCTTTGGCATTTCGAAATGCCCTTCGTTTCCAAGACTTCTGCTCTACCGCAGGCTTTCTTCTTCCATTCTCGTCCTTTGCATTACCGCGACGCCTCCGTTCACATATGTCTAGCTCTTAGAATCCAACCATCCGAAATCACGCCGGTATATATGTATGCGTACGCCAGAGCAAAAGAGCCCCAGCATGACATGTTGGTACAAGAAGACTCTCAATGGCGCCGTTGGAAAGGACAAAAGTTGGCATGACTCCGTATGTATATGCCGGTCAAACATTAAGAAAGCACGTATTGGACAGAAAACTGCAAGTGCTAGACGGGATCCACGCAATCGAGAAAGGAGAAAAGAAAAAAGGCGACCAAAAGGTAGGGTGAAGGAGAAGGGAAGGGAAAAGGATGACGGGCTCTACTCCTCCAGACTAGAAGCCCGCCGCGAGCATAAGCCCATACCCCACGGTTATAATCACCAGGAACGACAAAAATGTCGCCGGCACACCCCTCGTCAGGAAGTGCTTAACCTCCAGGTATCGTTGTCCAGTGCGCTGGTCTTCCATCATAATGGCCGCTGCGACCGAGATGTCAGCATTCCTCCCCATCGTACAAAGTCAAGAATAAGCAGACTTACTCATGTTCGGAAACCCGCTCGTCGGCAGTCCCATTGCCGCACTCGCCATCAACACGCTCCCCATCACCAGCAAATTCGGATGCGGCTCCGACATGCTCTGCCCGACCTCCCTAACCAGGGGGAGCACAATCAATGCCGCCACCGTATGGCTGATAAACGTCGCCACCACCATGATCAACGAGGCAAACACGACAAGAACGCCGTATAAGCTCAGTCCCTCAACGTGTGAAGCAATACTGCCTGCGACAGAGTGCAAAAGGCCGGAGGAATTGACGGCTTTGCCCAGAGACAGGCCGCCGGCAGCAAGGATAATGATGGTCCAGAGAAAGTTATTGAAGTCTTCCTTTGTGAGGATGCCGGTGCCGAAGAAGGCGATGAGGGGAATGATGGC
The DNA here is from genome assembly GCF_010094085.1 of Westerdykella ornata. Classification (NCBI taxonomy): domain Eukaryota; kingdom Fungi; phylum Ascomycota; class Dothideomycetes; order Pleosporales; family Sporormiaceae; genus Westerdykella; species Westerdykella ornata. Next base: position 67,144 of record NW_022986882.1, read on the forward strand.
TACGACACCCATGTCTCCGAAGACAGGTTCGAGTTGGTGGCTCACGCACCAGAGGGCAATGGTCACGAGCGTGACGATGCTGATGAACCACTGGGTGGTGGAGAATTTGTCCTTGAGGGGTCGGATGGGGACGATGGTCGTGTTGCGGCCGGGTTTGAAGGATACGAGAAGGAGCAGCCAGATGACGATGATGGAGATGATGCAGACGGGAAGGGCGATGAAGAACCAGATGCCCCACGAGGGTTCGGGAGCCATGTTCTGCAACGCGATGAGGTTTTGTGGGGAGGCGATGGGGGAAGCAGCACCGCCAATATTGGAGGAGAGGGCAATGCCCAAAAGGAGGGCTTTGGTCATGTCGGAGTCGGCCGGAAGGTTGCGAAGGATGGGCTGGGTGTGTAAGTGACTGTAAGATAAAGGTGTTAAAATGACATACCTGTATAATGGAATAGCACAACACGGGCGCGGCGACGTTACTGATCCACATACTCGCAAACATGGCGACGAACATGTTGGTAACGAGGACGGTCCGCGGTTTCGTGCCTGCTTTGCTGAGGACAAACGTGGCCATCATCTTGGCGATGTTGTACTTTGAAAGAGCGGCCGCAATGGTGAAGCCTCCCAACAGAAGCATAATCACCGGCGTCCACATAGCCGCGAAGATGTAGCTAGCCGCTGCCTTGGACTCCAGTCGTTGATGAGTGGAGTCGCTTCTAACAACGCGGAGAATGACCGCTAGGAAGGGTACAAGGAGTGAGGTGACGAATAGGGGTATTGCCTAGCACAGTCAGTCCATAATCGCATGTAGCTGATCGGGGATACTCACCTCAGTAGCCCATAGCAAACTGACGAAGACAACCAGCGCCAGACAATTCTGCTGCTCCGGCTTGTCCATCAAAGGCACAAACAGGAGGACGAAGAAGACGGCCACAATGGCCACCAGGACGTAAAAAGCACTGCTGAGCAGCCACGCAGGACATTTATACTTCCCTATCGGCGTTTCCACCTCCTTCATCTCGGGCTCCGCCATATCACCTTGCAACCGCATATGGCTTGTATCGTGCTTGCGTCCCAGCAACTGTCCAACGCCGACATTGGCGGCTTGTGCCTTTCTCTCGATGCCAATCATTTCTCTCCAGACCGTATTGCGTTCCCACACAACATGTTCCCGGAGTTGAAGTCTTAGCTCTCGTTTTGCTTCGACGACATCCCCTTTTGTGCATATCCGCGAGTAGACGACTTCGACTTGGGAGATATTTTGGCTGAGGGTGTCCAAAGTGCTTTGCTTGAAGGCGTAGGCGGTGGATACGTAGTTTTCCATGTACCAGTCCTTCAGTTTGCGATCCAGAATCTTGTCGTACTTCTTCAGTACCTTGCTAAACCCGGTCTTGTTGAGTTGGATGAAGGACCGTAGTTCGCATAGCGAGACGTAGATACTGGCCGTCCTCTTCTTTAACGAGACTCCCTCGTCATATAGCGCCGAGAAGGACATGTCGTTGTAGTCGTCGAAAGCGAGGCTCGATCGTCGTTTCGGAGGGCCAAAATCCACAGACCGCGTTCGACCCTCTCTTCTCCCGTCTGGGCTTCTGGTCTCCACCAAACTCTTGGTTCTCCTTAGCGCCGACGTCTCATTCGCTTCTTCATCTGACGACGCGCCAATTTCGTCGGAGTGCCTGCTTGCCGTACTTATGGATCGATGCAAGTCATTCCCAATCTGCTTGAATATGCTCGCGCTCCTGGCTCTCCGGCCCGGTGGCATATTCTGCTGTTCGTTTTCGAAAACCTGCTGCTCGTCCTCGTAGGCCTTTTCATCTTCTAACAGCTGTTCCAGCTCGTCGTATAAATCCCGCTCCTTGATGTGATAAAACGACACGACCTTCTCGAGCTCTGCATCCAACGCACGCGAGAAGACCTTATCCGGATCTTCGGCTTGTCCGGCCAACAAGGGCGAGGCTTCCGCATCCGTGGGCTGTGGTTGTCGCTGGTTGACACGTTGCTCGAGCGTGTATATTCTGTCCGACGTTGCACCCGTTAGCTTCGGTTCTGCAAACGAGCGGGCTCACCCAACCCTTCATGGAGGAGACTAGGGATTCTTACAGTTTCTTAAGGTTGGAATAGGCAATATAATGACTACTCCAATCCGGCACCGAGTTGAACTGCAGGCTATGTGAGAACTTCATCTCGTCGGCCTCCAGAAGCCTCTGAAGCTTCTCCTTCCTCTTCTTCTCTCTTTCCTTCTCAGCCCAGCGGCGGCTTGCCTCTCCCTTGCTAGCAAACTTGTCGTAGTCCTGGAGTTCGAAGACGTCGGCGCGAGCGTCGTCCTCGTCGTCCTCGTCGGCAGTGTGGGGCGTGCCACGAAGTGAAGAGAAGAGGTCCAGGGTGAATGTTGGCAACCACAACCGCACCCGCGAGCGCTAGAAGGGAGCGAGCGAGAGCGAAAGTGGGAGCCCGAAGCGAGGTTCGACAATGACGGAACGGGTCGTGGGGTCAACGGGGTGTGAGAGTTGCTTTTCCGCATTGGAAAATAGACTAGACTAGACTTCCTGGGGAGAGGTTGGAGTGAGCGAGTGACGTCTCTCCCGGCGCAAAAGCGGCAGAGGAAGGGCCAAGAGCCGAGACACATGGCGCAGCGGTTGGACCTGCGAGCTCCTGGAAAGGAGGTTTCACGCGATCACGAGCCAACAGTGCAACATGTGTTACCTCTGCTTCTGGGCTTCGGGCATTTTGCAAAAGAGCAGCGAATAAATGGCTTTGCTGTGACATATTGTGCCCGCTCCAACTGGAGAGAATCCGCCATAAGGTTTATCGCTATCGGCGCCAAGCGGCAGAGCACAACGCTAGTCCCTTTTCGTGATGAAACTGGCGAACCAATCAAACATCACTGTGTACTCCAACTGGCAAACCCCTACGATGTTACTAATCACTCAGAGCGTACCGCCTCCTCCCACGTCCGACCGAACAACCCCCAGTACTTCCAACCCAAGTTAGAATACGTATTTTAAGAAATCTAATTAGCTATATTCTAGTTACGCTACGAGGGCACGGTGTTTAAGGCTGGTTATACTTGGAGGGAGGCGCAGAAAGGGCCAATCAGGTCAATAACCCCTACGCGCACAGTCGTGTTCAGTCGGACATGAAAAGAGGCAGTAAGACAACTCTTGTTGCTGGAATGCTGTCCATCTAACTACTGCGTTATATGCTCGCTTGTCCGAATCAACGCTCGTATAGGAGTGCAGTGCATCTAAAATCGCAAATCCCATCCAATCTGGGGTCCCAGCTTCGGCAATTCATCAGCCACGCTCTGGACGTCCTTGTCACCTCTGCCAGAGAGGCAGATGACGATATCCTGGTCCTTGTTCATCGTCTTCGCAAGCTCAACGGCGCCGTAGATGGCATGCGACGTCTCCAGAGCGGGGATGATACCCTCAAGCTGGGAGAGCAGCCGGAACCCGATGAAAGCCTGGGCATCCGTAGCAGCGATGAACTTGGCTCGATCGCTATCCTTCCAGTTGGACAGCTCAGGACCAACACCGGGGTAATCGAGGCCGGCCGAGACCGAGTGCGTGTCGCTGATCTGGCCGTGCTTGTCCTGGAGCACGTAGGTGCGCACCCCGTGAAGCACGCCCTTGGTGCCTCCCGTGAGAGTAGCGCTGTGGCGAGCAGTATCCACGCCGTCACCTCCCGCCTCCACCCCCAGAAGCTTGACGGACGGGTCGTTGGCAAAGGGGTAGAACATGCCAACAGCATTGCTACCACCGCCCACACAGGCAACCACCGCATCCGGAAGTTTGCCACGTTTCTCCTGCATCTGCTGCTTCGTCTCGTTTCCGATGATGGACTGGAAGGTGCGCACAATGGTCGGGAACGGATGAGGTCCAATGGCAGAGCCGATAATGTAGTGCGTCGTGGACAGGTTGACCACCCAAGCACGCAGAGCCTCGTTGACGGCATCGCGAAGCGTCTTGGAGCCCGCCTCAACCGCGATGACCTGAGCGCCCAAGAGCTTGATGCGGAAGACGTTGAGGGCTTGACGTCTCACATCCTCGGCGCCCATGTAGATGGTACACTTCATGCCGAACTTGGCACAGACGGTGGCGGTTGCGACACCATGCTGCCCAGCTCCAGTTTCCGCAATAATCTCCGTCTTGCCCAGTCTTCTGGCGATCAGGATCTGACCGAGGGCGTTGTTGATTTTGTGACTTCCCGTATGATTGAGATCCTCACGCTTCAACCAGATGTTCGCTCCACCAGCATGTTCCGTGAGTCGCTCGGCAAGATGTAGATGACCCGGGCGTCCCATGTAATCGTAATAGGACCGGTACTCCTCCCAGAACTTTGGGTCCGAATTGGCCTCATTGAAACCTCTTTCGAGCTCGGCGAGACAGTCCATGAGCGATTCGGGCACATACTGTCCTCCAAACTCGCCAAAACGGGCGGGAAGAACATGCTCGTCACTGAAGCCATCGGTGTTCAAGGCCTCAATCTGGTCCGCCAGTCCGGCCCCGTTGGTGTCTGCATCGGTGATGACTTTGTCAACACTCACGCCACTAGGCTCCTTAGCATCGGACAGAGTCTCCACAATGCCAACCTCGCGAGTCTGGCTCCAGGAGCTCTTGCCAGAGATCATGTCGCAGTACTTCTCCACGGCCTTGGCACCCTCACCGGGGGCAGCCTCCGCGAGGACATTGACAATTTGGCTGCCAATGACCACACCTTCCGCAATCTTTCCAACGCTCAGGAAATGGTCCCTCGTGCTAACACCGAAGCCGACGGCAGCCGGAATGTTGCCAGAGTACTTGTGGACGCGTTCGAGCAACTGGGGAAGCGCGGCATTCAGGGTTCCGGTAGCGCCAGTCACGCCCATGCGGGAAACGACGTAGATGAAGGAATCGGCAATCTTGCAGAGGACGCGCATACGGTGGTCCGAGGTGGCAGGAGCAATGAGGGGAACATAGGAGAGACTGGCGTATCGGTTAGCAGATATTCAGTGACAGGAGCCAAAGAGAAACTCACCCATAGCTGGCACAGAAGTTCCTGAAGCGCACAGCCTCCTCCGGGGGTAGATCAACGATGATGAAGCCATTGACGCCCGCCTCCTTCGCATCCTGCAGCATGCGCTCCTCGCCGTAGCTCAACAGCGGGTTGTAGTATCCCATAAGGAGAACGGGAGCCTTGAGACCCCGCTTTCTCGCATCCCGAACCATCTGAAGACATCCTTCAGTGTTGACTCCGTTCAAGAGTGCTTGCTGTAGGGTTTGTTAGGTCGAAGTATTCTCGCCGCCTCTGTATGAGTCACGTACGGTATTGGACTTCTGGATCGTCGGTCCGTCAGCAATTGGGTCGGTGAAGGGCATTCCCAATTCAATGAGGTCTGAGAAAGTTAGAGATTTGTACTGAACAAAGCCGTAGCTCAACTTGTGTACACACCTGCACCTCCGGCCTCCATGCCGAGCATGATATCTGGAGTCTCCTGGGCAGTAGGATAGCCCGCAGTCACATACGTGACAAGTGCAGACTGCAAGTCTCCTCAGAATTCTATTCATCCGCACAATGGAGAAATATGTACTTACCCTGCCCTCCTTCTTGCATTGCGCAAAGGTCTTCCTAATCGCCTCCATATTGTTGCGTCGCAATTGGTAATGCCAGAAGAGAGAAAATGATCAGGCGGAAGAGCAACAGCAAAATGTGCCTGGAGTGTGAGGAGACAGTTGGTGATAGAGGAAAAGAGAGGGGAGAGGCGAGCCGATATCGTTCTGACTCTCCAAGCCGCATGGTCGTCGAATTCGGTCGCCGACCCTCGGGAGTGGCGGGGCACTCGGGCGAGTACGGTGGACTATTGACCACCCCTCACTATGACTGTATACTAAATACTAGCCACCCGAAAGACGACCACTTGTCAATAAAGGATCCATGGTTTCTCTGACTCACCTGCTGGAGGGCATCTCGAATGTATTTCCATTGCAGATTTTTCCAATGTTTGATGACAACTCTGACTCGCCTGATGTCACCAATGGCTTCCGTGAACTGTTTCCCCTACCATGTTCTACGTGGACTTTCCTCTCGGACTAAGACAACTTAATGGTCGTTCAAGTGCCCATTCGACATCCTTAATGAGTCACGAATCGTTTCTTCCGTTCTAGGGAATCGGAAGATTGAGACCGTAAGAGAAATAACCGAATGGTTTGCAGGTGCGCAACCGATCTACAGGCGCCTCCGTGACATTATATTGCAATGCCCCTAAAGTTCTATATAGTCATGAGAACCCAGTTTTGCAAAAATCACAGGTATTGGCCAGAATGGTGGCAGAGCCTTGAATTTTGGTCCACTGAATTGGCGACGCGGACAAGATGTTGTATATCAAGACAAGCGCTTCCTAGACGTTTCTTCGATTTGGTTCGTTAACCTGTAAGGGTAACAGATGCATCGAAGCCGGCCCCGGCCCTGGTGACCCGATCCACTCTCTCTGTGCATACCACGATATGACCGTCTTAGAGAGATTGCCTTGCGTACATCCCAAGTGGCCATGCCCGCCGGTGGTGTCGCGACGGCACAAATCCTGAACTGGTCGGCCGCTTTCACCGGGTCGAGTCCACTTCTAACTCGCACCCATGACGGAAACGCAGTTCTAAAATGCAGTTGCTGCTGGAACCGCGACGGATGCCTTCATTCACCGTCAACAACTTCCTCGCCATAGTTCTCCTCTGCTTCAACATCCTCTTTTTTCTCCCCACTGGCTTTTTCTTCGGCCATTTTCTCCGTTAGGAACTTGTTTAAGTTTTCCTGCAAAGTCTTGATGCCGGATTGCATTGCACGGAGATAATCGACACGCTCATCGGTGGATGGTGAAGAGGATATTGCTGGAAGTTCAACTGCATGGTCGTAACTTTGGCAAGTCGGTGACGTATATTCGGCTTTGAGTGCAGGCATGCTGGCGATGTTTGGCTTGTCGTTTTTGGTTGATGGGAGAAAACCTTGGAGAGGTAGAGGTGAGAATTCTTGGCAAGCCTCATTGTGGCGTGTGGGCATCAGCCACATCTGGCAACTATGTTCACAGTTCCAACAGCAGCGCCTCAGCTCTCACACTTCAACGCCATTTGCCTTCATTCATTCTCGCGCACTTCCATGCTGGTCATGGGCCAATATAACACGATGTACGATTTCTAAACAGTCAGGCGACAGTACCACCTTTCCAGCGGGCCTTGTCATATAGACGTCGTAGCACACTCGATGAATCGCCCGCCATCATGTCTCCCTCCTCACCACCACCGCATACACCGACGGGGCCGCGGTCGGATCCGCTAGACCACTCCGACTCCGAGTCCGACTCTTCTCAGGTCACACTGCAGCAGCGCCGCTCTCCCTTGCCTGCCCGTGTGCCTGATTCACAGGCAGCGCACAACTACTCGCGCCCTACCCCTCCCCGCGGTGAAGCTCACCGGGGAGAGGCCCATGGCAACCAGGGCGACTTAGGTGCGCGACTTGGACACCGGCCGCGACAGCGTTCCCAGGGCTACTTCGAGCCTAACCTACCATCCAGCAGCCAGGCCAGCATGTCCAGCAACGCCCACCTCAACGCATCGCAGATTGCCGCGCAAACCGCCATGCACGGTCAGGATCGACAGCATAACAGAAAGCGCTCCACCACGATCCCGGAGCCTGGTAGTACTGGTCCGTCTGGTCAACGACAACCATCAAGCCCCCCACCGCTGCCGAGCACCCATACAGTGACATTCAAAACCAACGGCATGACATATTCCAATGGTATCGTGGGAGGAAACAGGATAGCTGCGACAACTGCAGCAAACTTGGTCTTCCCAAGAAGTCCTCTGCACTCTCCCGGTTTACCCTCTACGCAAGATCATGGTTCACCCAAGCCGGCTCAGACGGGGAACTTTGAGCCTCAGCGGCCAGTAAAAGATAAGAGCAGGCTGAATTTGTTCTCGAAGCCAAAAGCCATCAGAGTGGACAGCAAGGAAGGGGAAAAGAAAGGCTCAACACTGCCCTCTCCCGGGAAGATGGGCATTGGCATTCACAGTTCCCAGGCGCTCAATCGCATGATGATGAATCAATCCACCACCAGCTTGATTGATCCCAGCGTCAGTAGCACTCCAACGCTGTATTCCAGTGCAAATGCTTCAACATCCACTCTTGTACCAAGTCTGCCGGAGAAAGAGAAGGAGAAACACAAACACCACTTCCTCTCGCGGAAAACGCATAAACTCAAGGACAAGGACGATCACCCTCTGCCTCTTTCTTCCGCAAGCAGCACCTCTCGTCCAACAGACCCGAGTGCTCCACAACCCCTTTATTCATTTACGGTGCCAGCGTCTCCTGGGCATGCGAGTTCGTTCGCGAGCTCTGTCACCGGCTTGGACCTTCGACATGGTGCCCGCCACCTCAGGCAGAAGAAAAAGGAAGAGAAGTCTGCGGCGTACCTGGACACCACACTGGAGGCGCCATTCCGCGAAAGGAATCATTCTTTCAGCACTGAAAGGACAGAACGGCCCGCCATGTCGGGGAGTTTAGGCAGCACGACTACCGCCAGTCTTGGCCAGCCTCCCGCAACTGCGTTAACGTATTCGACCGACACTATGGCAACCATCGGCCATGCCTTCGGGATATCTGGTCTTACGCCAGATGATGCATGGCCTCTCCTCAAGGCTCGACTGTTGCATATCTTCGAAGGCGAGGATCCGCGTCCGCCGATCGAAGATTTCAATGCTCTAGTAACGGTACACATCAAACGCTGCATCCAGAAGCGCTCCCCTATCCTCATTATTGACGACTTGAACGAGCTTCTTTCGACTGGTTTCTCCTCCCTTGACCAGACGTTGCGGCATATCCCTGACGACAGACTTATTCCGCATTTGGTCGAGATGTGGCTTGTTGTCTTCACCACTATTTTACCCTTTTTACAAGCAGTCTTCCTGCCGCTCGATCTCGAGTTCAGAGGGAAAGGTATAATGCCGAGCACCGCTGCGGCGGACTTTTGGGGCGTTTTGCTTCCCGATGAGATGAACACGAAATCTCCGGAAAATAAAAATATACCCATTCTCGGTGAATTGGACGTTCGGCGGATTATTTTACTCACATTCAGAGACACCGTCATCCTGCCGCGGCACGACACTCTCATGACCATCTTCTCTCGATTATCGCTTGAGAACCTCAATGCGGGCCTTGAGTCGCCTTTACCCACTTCGCTGGACTCTGGAGCGCGTCCTGGTACGGCAGGAAGCGTGCAGGACGCGATGGGTAGCTTGAACTCCACATCGCACGGCTCCTCGGGTGGTTATCTCGAGAGCGCCATTAGCATCAACTCTTCGAGCTTCAACTCCACATCTCGCTCCCGCGCTACGTCCAATACCTCTGCTGGCTCGTTTTCTGCCCACTCGTTGCACTCGAATCCAAGCCATGGCCACAACCTTCTCCATCCGAACGCGCCGATCCCACCGGCTTTGCGTCCTCAGCCTATGGACTCGGCTAAGGTGACGGAGACTGTGGGTCGCATGTTGCAGTGCGTCAGCGTGCTGGTGAGCCTGCAGTCGGGCGATGAAGCGCAGGAGAAGATGGGCAGGTTGAACAAGGAACTCAAGTACAATTGGCTAGGACGCGGGCGGACGGGAAGACAGCGAAGAGGATTCGTGGGACCGAGGAGGGGTGGAGGGATTACGATTCCTGCGGGTGTGCCGGGCGTTGGGACATGACCGTATTTTGATAGGGTTCGGTAGCTTGGACATGGGATATAGGCGTTTGGTGGTGTCTTTGCGTTTGCAAGGCTGCTGGGAATGCGGGAATACGTTCATGTTACGCAATGTGGGATTGATATCAGGAATGGTTGGCAAGGCTAGGGAACGGTTCATGGTAGGCAACGAATTTAGGAATACCCTTTTTGCGCGCTTGGAGGTTGTTGCATTTGCTCAAGAATACTGTCCTCCTGCTGGCACTGAGTCCTACATGCCTATGACACTCACCTCTTTGCAAATGGACGCACTCTGGACTTTGTATACTCCTCTTCCCCAACACCCAAGGTGCTTCTTGAAGCCGGACAATTCCGTGACTTTACTTCGTCACGTCATACTGTGGTACATCTTCATCTTATTAACGGTCTTTAATCTCGGCCGCCAGGTGAAACACGCAATCAGGGGTTTGACATCCTTGATCAATTCCGTCCCGCGTCCCTGCATCTCCAAACGACGGATCAACGCTGAAAAGCGGGTCCATCCACCGTCAAAACGACCAACAAAGTGCGAGAACGCAAATGAGATCCGCGGAGATTTGCGGTTGGCACTGAGCCTTCCCGCTTCGCCAAAGGAAATTATTTAAATACAAAAGTACGGTAGTGGGGAAGGAGCTGTCACCGAGATGAGGCTGAGCATGCTTGTGGGTCGAAAGTTGGAAGATTGAAACATGCGAGTAGGGGAAGGGTAAGTCAATCTTAGAGAGATGACGAGAGCTTTTGTAGGATATGAGTTGTGTACGTCGAATTCGAAGGGAACCTTGGAAGACCGTCAGTTGCTATGCTGAAAAGTACACAGTATCCCTCTTCTACGGACCGAAATCACATTACTCCTTCCTCCTGCAGAAAGGGGAACTCGGATGAAGACGAGGGAATCCTGAAATGCAGCCTTTGATAGACGGTAATATATTCCAGGGTCTCTGGGCCCAATCTTCCCTTTCATGAGTCTTATCAACGCATCCCCACTTCGACCACGCCCGAATAAATAACAACTCTACTACTTGTAAAATCAAGCTTTTCCCATGACCTTGGAATCGAAATCAAACTCGGCGGCCACCCAGACTGGCAAAACCGCCTAGTCGCACGTCATACCAACAGAAGCACAAGCGTATTCCTAGGTGGATCTGCAGAGATGCGAGATTACACCCAGCACGGGTCCAGTAGTGAAGATATAAATCGTTTACCCTGCGTACTTCGCGCGCTTTCCCTTCTCTCCTCTCCTCTCCATCAGTTTATCCTACGTTGATCACAGTAGTTCACAGTGCTTTCACTGTAGTCATTCATTTATATCAACCACAAACGACCAACCCACACACTCTCTCTCCATCCATTCGAGCACGAATTCTACTTCGAATACTCTCATTACCTCAATCCCACCATCAAAATGAAATTCATCGCCCTCGCCCTCGCAACCCTCGCCGCCGGCGTCTCGGCCCATACTTCCGGTCCGTCCTTCTTCCCTCTTCCCGCTTTACTACAACTAACACCCCCCACCCCACAGAAACCTGCTCCATCGTCACCGTCACCGAAACCGAAACCTCAGGCCACACGGTCCCCGTCCCCAGTACCCCCGCCACCAGTCTCCCTCCCTATCCCATCTCCTCCTCCCCTGCTACCTCCGCTCCTTACCCCTACGTCCCTGTTCCCAGCGGCACGGGTGTGCCTCCCCTGCAGGGAACGCCGGCTCCGTCGGGCACGGGCGCGTATACGCCTGCGCCGCCGGAGTTTACGGGCGCGGCGGGGAGCGTCAAGGTGGGTGGGGTGTTGGCGGGCGTGGGTGCTGTTGCGGCGCTTTTCTTGTAGGGGGAGAGACGTCAAGGCTATGGGATGAAGTTAGCGATCGAAGAGGAGAGAAGAGGAGAGAAGAGGAGAGAAGAGGAGAGAAGAGGAGAGAAGAGGAGAGAAGAGGAGAGGCTGGCGTTTTGGTCGGGTTATGTAACCGGGATTTCGATGTGATGTAGTTAATCCCGGGAACAAGATTTCTTCAACCGAGTAACCTTATTTTCCTTCCAACATTGACGTGATCGGTTTCTCATGGTGAGATGGCCTATGCTTTTACTGTGTAACAGGTTCGAAAGAAGTTTTGCTTTCGTGTGTCCAGAGCCGAAGCCGTCCAATAACAATGATGGAAGAAGAATAATGCGGACGGTATTCACAATCCCTCTCGCATGAAGACATGAACTAGTACTCCTACATCTCGAAAATCAGCCCGGGGTATTATTACACACGTTGAACGAACTCCATGCATGAATCCACCATGTCCAGCAGAAAGCTCGACCCAACCAAACACCTTCAGCGCCAAAACAATTGCTCATGAACCCTCATTACCGGCTAACAGCGTGTTCACTTAACCTTGCTGAAGATAGTCTCAGATCCACTCTGCACGCTGATTTCCGCCGCCTTCGCCTTCACCGCATTCAGCATACTCCGCTCAAAGTCATCCCTCGCCCTGAGCACCGCTTCCACCCAACTGATCTGAACATCCGGATATTGCATCTTAACCTCTTCATACACAAACGGCACTTGACTCTTATCCGCCTCGATCAGGCGCACCAGCTCATTCACAGCGCGCCACTTATTGCGAATATCGTTGTACGCGTCCTTGAAGAACTGCCGTCGCTGCTCATCGGGCACTTCCACGGCATCGGTATACGAGTTGAAGAAATCAAAGACCGTCATGACGTCTTCCTTGATCTTGCCCGTGAAGGGATCTGCGCGACGGAACTTGGCGCCTTTGTTGCGGACGGACGAGAGGTAGTGTATGAGGAGTTCGTCGGAGAGCTCTGTGAGCAGGATCTCCTGCAAACTAGGATGAACCACTTTCATATAATCTTGCAGGTAGTCTTTGTACGTGGTTGTGATGGCGCTCATGCGTTTCTGGCTGTACCAGTGGGCTGTGAAGAATTCGCCTAGGATGGGTTTGAAGTCGGTGAGGAAGATGAGGGAGACGAAGGCGTGGATGCATGCTATGGCGAGGCCCAGGTATTCGTCTCGCAAGTTTGTGATTTGAGCGTCGATGATTTTGGTGTAGGCGGGGGAGACTTCTGGGATGATGGCGCGTTCTAAGACCGCGAGGTACGAGGGATGGTCTTCGTCGTCGTCGGCTATACAATTGATTTGGTCGTTGGCGATGGTGATAATCCAATCCTGCAAGCTTTGGAGATTGTCCTGGTCGGCGCTTGAATTGTATTTTGCTATTTCGGCGTCGAGGAGGGAATGCCACATTCGTTGGCGAGACGAGAGGACACGGAACATTGCGTCCACGACGCCCTCCACGACGTCTGTTCGTTGGCTGCTAGCAGCAACTGTGAGGTTCTCCATCAAGACTCGCCAGGAATCGCCAAGGGTCTTAGTACGGAACACGCCATTTTCGTCCGTTTCGAGCGCGCTCTCGTCTCGCTCGAGGAACTGCTTCTTGTCGTTGACTCCTATCCGGTCCATCCATTCTTCCACTGCCCTAACGATGTTCTGGCGGTACTCGCGGACAAGGTCGCTTGATCGGTTGTCAATGACATGAGGGGTGAGATCCTCTTCAGGCACTCCAAGCTTTTGCATCTTCTCGTAGTACTTGTCCGCCCAACTGATGATCGCCAGCATCTGTTGCGGCAGTAGACCCTCATCCTCAACTTGCGCGATGAGCCAGTCGTGCATCTGTTTGTGGTATATGTCGCAGTAGGTGCGGAAGATCTTCCACTTTTTCGGCATGAGTGTTTGCATGCCTACCTTGACAGTATGCAGGTTGTTGAAGAACCACTTGAAGCTCTTCTCCAGCCTGTCCGGATTCTCATGGAACTTTTCCTTGACTTCCTCAAAACGCGCCTGGCATACGTATTCAATAGCCTTGAGGAACTTCTCCTTGTACCCTCGCAGCTCCTTCGGCCCTGTTGCAATCGATTTGAACCGTGATGCTAGGTCTTTGTATTCGCGTTGTGCATCTTGTAGCGCTTTTACTTTCTTGTCTTGCTTCTCCTCCTCCTCAATGACAAGCGCCAACCTGACAACCATACCGTCGTTCCCTGACTGTACGAGTTCGATAAGGTTTATGCATGCTTCCCCAATGTGCTTGTCGAACCACTCTATTATATCGTCCAGGCGGGCGAAGTAATCCTGTACTGTAGCACCGGAGTCCAGTGTCAAGTTCTCAACGAGCTCCATGGAGCCTTCTTCAGAGTTCTTTATCTGATCCATGGCCTGGTCTCGGATATCCCGCAACTCCGTCAACCCCAAATGAATCTGCAGCAGGTTCGGCTGATTCGCCGGATCCTCGTCGTCCTGCGCGAGGAGGTATTCCAGATTCTCCAGCCGCTGAGGAAAGGCGTCGATATCCTTCTTCATCTTCTCCACCTGCTCGAAGTTCCGATGCGTTTGCGCGACCAGATTGATATGCGGGAAATCCTGTATCATGTTCTGCGCCTCGGCGCAGAGCTTGTCAATCTTCATCATCTCCTCCTTGATCTGGTTGACCGTCCTCTGCCCATCCATGATACTGTTCATGCCCGCCTGGGTCACTTCGAGCTGCTCCTTCAAGCCATGGCGCAGCTGGCTGTCAATGGCGTTCTTCTTGCGCGTGAACTCGGCTTTGAGGGCGGGGATCTTGTCCAGGTCCTCCGGATGCCGCAGCAGCTCGGCGAGCTTTGCCCTGGCGGACTCGACATCGTTCATCGTGTTCTCGGGGGTCCGGTCAAGAGGTCTGCTGCAGGAACGCTTTCAGTTTGTAGGTTGAGCTGTGGGGCTTGGCGCTCCGGCGCTTCCGCTGTTGTTCCCGCCACTTCGTCTCGAGACTCTCATTTCTTCACAAGTACCTACACCGCTGTCCTTTGAGTAGATATCGCGATCACCATGGCGGACGAGGACGTTGCCATCTACGACGAGATTGAAATCGAAGACTGCACATACGACGAAACGCTCCAGATATACCACCACCCATGTCCTTGCGGCGACCGCTTTGAAATTTCCCTGGCGGACATGCGCGACGGCGAGGATATTGCACGCTGTCCAAGTTGCAGTTTGATGATCAGGATAATATTCGATCCGGTGCGCTCACCGAGGTTTCTATTAAAACGCCTTGCTGACTTTATAATCCAGTCCGATCTCCCTGAGGAGAAGCAAGACTCGGCGCAAGGCATTGCCATCACTGCTTAGATTTGCTTCCTGGCCTTGCTTCAAATCGTACATTTTCGGACTTATGGTGGCGATCTATACTTCAGGATAGCGCAAAAGAGCATTTCATCGGCGTACGGACGGCGGGAAGAGGAATGTTTCGGGCAGGCGTAGGAAGGGGCACACAAACATGCAATATACCAATGAGTCTTTGATTGTTGTTATTGGGACAATAAAAGTGCTATATCGCGCCGTGGATTGGGACATGCCTGCCCTGCCTAGACAGATCATGTCCAACGCCTTTATGACCCCCATAATTATACAGTAGAATACCTACGAACCCGCTTCGGAAAATCACTGCGGCGCTTCATCATCCAGATCCAGGTCCACACCAAGCTCCTTCCTGATGATCTCCGTCAGGGAGGTTCCATCTCGCAGGTATATCCATTCACCCTTGCCAGCATCCTGCTTCTGGTGCAGTCCCTCGCCAACGACAACCCAGTCATACCGTTTAGGTCCGGATACAGGAGAGCTGAGCCAGATCTGCTTGTTCGGGGGTTGCTTGTTCAGGACGTAGGTGCCGGTGCCTTGCAGGGAGATTTCCATAACTCCTGCCTATACAGTACGTTAGCTGGGATTTCGTGGGTACCGTATACAGCAATCCATACCGAGTACTCTACGTCTATCTCAGGGCGAGTCTCCTGCATTTGTTCGATCTTTGCGAGGAGAGCGTCCAGGAACTCATCGGCGCGCTGGTTGTATTCGGCGCTGGAGATGTCCGTAGGAACTGTTGGGCGCTCTGAGGGTTCGCTCTCCTTCGGAACCTCGGTACCTGAAAGGACATGCGTATTCAGGTTCCGAGAGGCATGGAAGGCTCTGTATGTACCGCGCTGCCCTGGGTGAAACGGCTGTAATCTGCGGGTGATCGCTACGCTGGATGTGAAACCATTGAGCCGGCTCTGAGGTCGTATCGACTGCAATGAGCGACGGATGGCGGACGAGCCTAGACGAGATACTGATTTCGCTGACATTGTTCGTGTATGTGATGGAGATGTGAGAAACGAGGGTTGAGTTACCAGGTGGAGAGGGAGGAGCTAGGGCCAAGCCTGTGACGTCCTCTTGCTAGGGCACGTCCAGCACTCACATGCAGACCATCCGTACGAAACATCCGCCATGATAAACGCCGTTCTTGTCTTCAACAATGCCGGCCAGCCTCGGCTCACCAAATTCTATACACAGCTTGTATGCTTGGTACTCTGACTCGCTTCAGAAGGATGCTTACTCCCCTCAGGAAACCAGCGTGCAACAACGCCTAATCTCGGAGATCTTCACCCTTGTGTCGAACCGTCCGAACTCGGCATGTAACTTTCTTCCGTGAGTTTCTCCCATCGATCTGGTTCTTCAGACTGACTTCTCCAGTCTTCCGCCTCTACTCGCGAGCAGCAGCAAGTCCTCCACGCCTACCACGCCTCACAATGACACCCCATCGCTCGTCACCTATCGCCACTATGCTACGCTATACTTCATCATAATATCAACTTCTACCGAATCACCGCTCGCCCTCTTGGACCTGATCCAAGTCTTTGTGCAAGCGTTAGACGGCCTCTTCGAAAACGTTTGCGAGCTGGATCTCATCTTCAATTTCGAGACCCTACATGCGACGCTTGGCGAGCTAATCGTAGGAGGCGTGGTCGTCGAGACGCAGCTTGATAAAGTGATAGAAGGAGTAAAGGCGCAAGGACGAGTTGCAAAGAGGCCAGTTAATGAGGGCAAGTCTGGCTTAGGTTTGGGAGGATTTGGACGGGGAGAAGGGGTCTGGGCTGGAAGATGAAGTCATCGCAAAGGCCATCGTAGAGAGACGGCCAATATCTGTTTCTGGTTCACCTTTTCGGTTTCACCCAGGCATACCCAACCGCATGAAAGACAGCGTACCCATCATCGACGCGAACATCGGGCACCGTTGGTCACCCGAAGGAAGACTCCAACCCTGAAGTTGGAGGTAAGTAGAGGCCCGCCTGAACGAACAATTGTCTATACGGCGAGATATCCGACGACGTCCTTTACATGGTCGTCTCTGGTTGCTGCAAGCCATCCGCTTCCGACCCTGGCTTTCTTCTCTGCGGAAATATTACTTACTGGCGCGAATGTGGCTGAAGCGCCGCCAGAACCGGCAACCCCTACTCTATCTTGTAGCTTCATTCAATCTGCAATACAGGCGACGAAGCTTTTATGGAGTCCAAGCCGCCTGTTTTCCCTGATGTGATAGAAAACCCATCGACCCTAGATAGGAGAGGACCGCTCTTCGGCCAATCAGCGGGCTCCGGTCCGCATTACCGTGGACCCAGTAGCACCTTCGTGACCCTGTACTTGACGACCTTCCTTGAGCAATCCCACCAACGCTTTAAACCATCCGACGACTCAAAAAGCTGTACGTCCCAATGCTTCGGCGGAAAGAACACATCACTTGTCGAGGAACTCTTCGATTCTAATATCTAGCGCCCTCTAACATTCTGCAAATCCCCGTCATTCGCCAGATCGCCGCGGCAATTAATCAATCTGAACAGCCTCAATATGGAGAGCAAAGCAACCAGCCCTTCTCTGGGTTGCTTAAGGTAGATCTGGCTATACCTCACCATCTACACGTGGCCACATGCATTCGCGCAGTCTTAAACATGGTCTTCTGGAAGCCTGCAGAAGCCATCCGTGGCTTTCGACAGTTCTCAGATCACCATGCGCTTTCTTGACGTTTTTGCTTCGTTGTTGGGCGTGGCGTCCCTGACGGGCTATGTTGCTGCTGATCTGAGGATAACTGCGGATCATTTTTCTTTCGGAGGCGTCAACTATCCCGGTCTACAGACTCTGAATCCAAAAGAACGTGACACGGTCATTCGAGCCATTGTGAAGAGCGGTGCTCGCGTCATTCGGTTATTCAGTATGTCTCGTCACTATGCGACCAAGAAGCAAGCAGCTAACGTCTTCGAGTTCGACAATATGGCGATTATCCAGATGTGAGAAATGCCACTAAACACCTACTCACCCCTTCTTCTAATGGAGCATAGCCCGAACCAGAGGTTGGATCCTTTGATCGATCGATCCTAGACATGTTCGACGACACTCTAGCTGCCATTCATCATATTTCGAAAGGTAAGAGATTATCGTCCATTGCGCGTTAGTCTTTTCTGATGGCTCTGTAGGCAAAGTGAAGGTTATTATTGCGCCACACGATGCGCATGCGCTCCGTGAAACGAATGATGTGCCATGTGATGCATATTGCAAGCGGCTCGAAGGGGCCTTCCTAGACTTCTACAGCAATGAACAGGGCGAGTATCCGGTGGCCGGTCTGTCCTTGGATTCTACTGACCGTTCCTAGTTCGAGAGCACTACAAGACTCGCCTACAGGTTCTCTTCAAGGAGTACACATCGCGGAACTTCGGTGACAGGCCATGGAGCGAGTTGAACGAGGTCATATTGGTGAGTCACGTGCTCATAAGTTGTGCCACGATATTGACAGTATGTACAGGGGGTTGATGTCCAAAACGAGCCATGGTCGAGCATATCGCCCATTCCTTCCGGTGAGCCATGGCTCTGTGAAATTGCCACTCATTTGAAAGACACGCTCGGCTTGGGCAAGAGCAACATCGCTGTCATCAGTGGAGGCATTTCAGGAGCCCAGAGTCCTGATGGTGATGAAAACTTTCCCGATTCCGCTTTCAATTGCGACGCGATTGATGTGATTGGTATCCATGGATATTACGCAATGGACGAGAATGGCGAAGCAACAGCTGGCACGAACTGGGCTAAGATGTTCATCCCTGGTAACACGCTTACTGCTCGCGCTGAAGAGAAGAAGAAGCTGCTGCTCGTTGAGGAGATGGCATATATACACACCGAGCTGGGCCTTACTTACAAACAGCAAGCCATCTGGGATCAAGGAAACGCACTGAACTATCGAGGAATCCCTTGGGTACGACCCTCACGATATTATGATCACTTACGCAATGCTGACATCGTGCCTAGATTTACTCCAAGATCAATAATGGTGGTGAGGGAACCACATCGACTGTTAGCATTCTCCGGGATGATACGGCGGCCATTGGCGCTTTAAAGGATGTCCTAAAGCGTGCCTATGGCTCACGCAGCAAATTTAACTGGTCGAAGTTCCTTTCCCCACCTCCAGCTCTCTCCAACTCCACATACGTTGCCCTGAATCCTTACATCCCCGAACAATCCGACTGCACCTTTGGCTGCCCTGGCTATCTCTGTGACGCACCTGACGGCTGCAAACCCGACCTCATCTGCAAGAACAGCATCTGCGCCAAGCCCGACGAAAAGCAACCCGGTAAGATGGGCGACGACTGCAACTCCAAACAACCTTGCCTGGAGCACCTAAAATGCGAAGACGGCCTCTGCCAAGAATGCATCGTCCGGCCAAGCATCCAACCCAAAGATCCTCGCAAGACCACCGTCGACGGTGACCCCAACGCCCAGTGCCAGCCCGATTCTACCTCAACGTTCACCATGCGACCATTCTGCCTCAAACCCTCCGCATTCACCTCGCCCTCCCGCCTTGGGAACCCGTGCCAAAACGCCGCTCACTGCGACGCCAACGAGTTCTGCGACTGGGGTTTCTGCAAAGTATGCACGGAAGGCTGTCTGGGTATGAAGTGTAAGGGCAATAACAAGTGTAAGACGGGGTTCTGTAATAGCTACGGAAGATGTGATTACCCAGGCCAAAAGAAGCGGGCACATGGGCCGGGAGCGAGGGCTAGGGGGAGGAGTGGCCCTAGGGGCCCTGGGGCAGGACCGAAGGGGCAGAGTGGACCGAATAAGGTACGAAGTGAGGCTATGAGGATCAATACTCCGAATGAGACGCCTGTGGCAACAGGTGCAGCGTGATCAGAAAAAGATAGCATTAGGTTCTGGGTAGTCAAGGCGTTGTGTATCAATAGGGTTTCCGTTGGTTATTGCTCAGTTTACAAAGATTTGGAGTTTTATCTCCTAGCTCCTTCAATTGCTGACGAGTGTACGTGTAAACGCATGCGTTGCATGAAGACTACAGAAAACGAAAGAAGGCAGATATACTTTCCCAGATTCTGTGAAGGATGCGAACAAGTGAGCTTCGGAGAGTACTGTATAGAAGGTCGTGATATAGGAGGTCCCTCTACGGCTGACGCTAATATCAAAATAGCTAGTAGCTTGGCACAACGCCGTTCCTCCTCCTGAGCTCCAAAAACTTGACGTCTCATTCCTCCGTCTTTTGCAGCAGCAGCCACATTTTGACTCTGTACATCAACTCTTCGCTAATCCCACTTGCCATCACCGCCTGATGGATTTTCTGGATAACAGGTCGTAGCAGGATGGGCAGCAAGCCATGTCAGCCTTCAAGCACGAGCAGACAACCGGATGAGGCTGGGGGACTCTATTTCTCTTACTCATGAATTGCTTCTCTCCGTTTCTCTTTCCGCCTCAGTCACCGGTTTCTCTCCACTCATTCGCCAAAGACTTGTGAATTCCTACGCGTATGCATGGCTCCGGTGAGCTGAAAGCTGCCCAAAGAGACTGCCTAACCACGCGTTCACGTCCGGAAGACGCAGCATCGGACGTACCTAGCAGCCTCACTTCCTGGTGGTTGGTTAGACAGGCTATGCTAAAAAATGCGAAACCTGTGGCGCTGGAGGCGTCCTTGAGATGCAGTACCCCGCATCTACACCTCCACCGGACGCAGAGGGCTTCAGCTTCGTGTTAGGCTATGAAATGTCAGCACGGCTTAATTTTCTGCTCGCAAACTGCTGGCCTCAGTTGAGGTCCTTCGAAAATGCCTCGCCAGGCTCGACGCCTACGTGGCGGTGCCCGTCAGTGGCGCATGATCCCGATACCTTCGGTGTCGAGTGTTACAGGAAACTCAGCCTTCGGTGATTGATTCAGCAGACACGCAGTCCTTGGCTTAAGGTACTTAAGAATGGTATCCCACATTAGGTAGGTGAGCACGAGACGGTTCGAATCTGGAATCGCATCCATCTGGAGAACCACCATCTGCTTGTTTGAAAGACGACACTGGCTATGACCACCTTTTCGGGCGTGACAATGTCCAACTATGGTGAAGGGCTCCATAGGCTCGGTTTACTGACTGATCTGCTGTAACAACGGCTGTCGATTCTCATCGAGCCGGGTGTTAGCCTAGTCACACGACATGCCGTTGGAATTGGGATTCCAGGCCAATGCTGGGCCTTTGACTCAGATCAGCATCCAGCTTCTCAGTATGGAGACAGCCTATCATCTCGCGGTCAGTACCATAGGCTGGTGGAAAGCACGTCGAAAGGCCGATACGCTCAATGCTATACTCGATGCTCGAATGGCATCTCTCGCACCGATAGCGACCTTTAATATGCGGAACTACACCATCATGAGACGGAAGCATCCTATGTTTGGAGTAGCGCGGCAACCCAAAGGTGCCCTGGTATCCGTGGAGCTTCCGGCCGCTAGTAGTAGCGATTATGGGACCACTGGTCTCTGCTGTCTCTACGCACTTGTAACAGCACTACTCTGCTTCTACGACCAGAAGTCCGTTGTATCAATTCTCATGGAGCTTCTTCCCGACCATCTACTCCACTACGATCAAGACGACGTTCGGCTGTCAAAAGAACCCGGTCCCTTATACACCGCTGTACGAGCCTTTGTCGTGGAAGTGGCGAAAGAAGAGGCGAATGGCAAGGCTACTCGCACTCTTCAACGGGCTGTTGATGATCTCAGACTGATTCTTGGAGAGACACCACGCGTTTGCTATGACAGCCTAAAAAACAGCGATTGCCGCGAAGTGATGGCCTTCTTGGAGTGGCTGGCCGTGCCTTATTCGAAACGCCAATGTCATCTGTATCCTACTCGGAGCTTTCTAGTCTGGGCTCTCGCGGAGGTGCTCTCGATCCTGGGTTTCGAACTGCACGTCTCCAAGATCGTCATCACTTCACCAGAGCAGTATCTCGCCACCTTTGAGAGGGACAATAATATCGATGAAATGGGAATTTACTTCGTCCCAGTATCTGTTGGGCGCACAGATCCCTTCCTCGCCGGTCAAATTTCCTCGAAGGAGATTATTCCAACATCTACGGTGCGAATCATTGCCATCCATGCCATTCCGCGAATGGAGTTGGGGCAATTCTTAATGCACGACTCCAAACAGATGGATACGCTGATTGAGGCCTGGATATTTACGTTCAATCATTTTCAGGATCAGAGCACAGATAAGTTCACCGTTGATCTTAGTCAACATCAGAAGGCGGCGCTGGAGCCTTTCAATCATAAGGATCTGGAATTCGGATTGGTTTCGCTTGTATACCAGTCCCTCAAACGTCCTGTCGCAAAGTTCGTCCAGGCGACGTGTCCTGACTGCCCACCTCTTCGACGGGATTCGTTCATGGAAGAACACTGTTCAAGATCTTGCTGGCTTGAAGAAGGTCGCCACAATGAAGAGGGAAGGCTGATGCTGAGAATCATTTACATGGCAGCAGCATACTCACTAGCCTGTCGGTATGTAAAGGACACCAACGGCCGTGCTGACCTCAATATCGAAGTCGGATACGAACCATCAAAGTCCGAAAGTATTGGCGAATTCCTCGCTATGAAGCCAACTTGGCATGATTGGTTTATGAACCACTATCATATCTTCCGGCCTTACTCCTGCGACAGCGACGAGCTATTGTTTAAATTGGCTTACGCGATGTGCGGATCGCCTGTATCCCGGCAGCATTCGACAAAGCCCATAGAATACTATGGATGCCATGTCAACGGCCTGACTCTGTTATCCAAATTTCCGCAGGCTCCTGTCAACAGTCGCTCGCCTTACACCTTCCACCTTCGCTTCGGCCAACCTCTGGATCTACCCGTGCAAGACAATCTCATTATAAGTCGCGACAAGGCGACACGTCTGAAAGGGAAGACCATCCAAATGCCTCCCTCAGACCCGGAGGAGCTTTTGGAGCCAGACTGCAACGATCTGGTCCGTTGGGACGTTGAACCTGACTGGGAAGATTCGGAATTGGATATCCACTACCAGTGCCGTACACAAGGCATCAGAAAGCTTTCCGTCCCCCTTCCGCTGATGAAGACGTCACTCAAAGCCATGCAGGATACCATTTGTGAGCATCCATGCCAGGACCCTATTTCACAGCACGCGCATCAACTGGATCGTAACGCCATCCTTGCGAGGCACGAACAGTCCCTCTCCTGCCACATCGTCCGCTACAAAAGCATCCGCCAACAAGGCTACTCCCGGATTCTTCTGGAGCCACGCAAACTGCTCGGCTGTGTGAATCAGAAACCCACGGTGGTCATCTTAGAAACGTTTAGCGACCCAGTTGAGCACTGGCTAGCGCTCAACACGGAGTGCCAGGCTACGTCTGAGATCCCGTTTCCGAATGTGCGGCGGATTATATCGGATTGCTTGCAGTGCGGGTTGGATGCTGCGGGGAGGATTCCGAGGGTTATGCTGGACACGGTTGTCATTCTTGTTGTGACGCCTCGAGGTTGTGTCTTGAGCGGTTAAAGTTCTCTTCGCCAAGCATGTGCTCGTATTCTCTGCATGGAAGAGAGTAATTCTGCGCTTACTAATTCCGCTATGGGTAAGGCGACTAGCGTTCGACGTAGCGGCCATCTGATGGGTTATCGACTGAACAGAGCCGGCTTATTCAGAACGCGGTTTTAGAGCCGCGTAGTTGGGATATGCTGACATATACTAGTAGTAGATTACTCCACAATTAGGATTGTGCTGCTAGCCTACCCAAACAGCTTATTCAAGATTCTACGCCATACAGGGAGACGCGAGGAACGGAGGAAATCTGAGGTCCCTAACGACAGAGGTTATATCGAACGCGAGGAGTAAATGCAGTGTACTCCGATTGGTCGATTTCCACTGCTCAACTCAACACTAGTGTTCACGATAAATTTAGACTCTCGTACGGCCGTATACTGCACGAGGCTGGTAACCTTGGTCATCCCCCAGGTAAAGGCTGCAAGTTTGATACGACTGGATACTTATTAATGGGACGGAAACGAGCCGCTACATGCCGCAACAGTACAGTATACGTCTAGCGCGTGGAACATTCGAGCACCGCACAACGATGGACCTATTGCTGAGCAAGACGAAACGCCTCTTTCCGCGATGCTGAGATATCGAGCTCGGCTAAAGCAAACCATAAGCTGGTGGACGTTGTTACGATCTCGATGCGCGTCTATATAAGATGACGATGTTGCTGGAGAGGATGGCGCATCATCACCACATAGTCGCGTCTCTCTAGCTTCGCATATATCAAGCACTGCCGCCTCTGCCAGCGGCAACGAATCTCCCTACGAATCTCCCTCACGCACGCCCATTGCGATATTCGCTCAGTTTTGCAAGTCGTTATACTCTACGCACCAGCAAAATGTCTTCTTCCGAAGTCAAAAACGTCATCCTCGTCGGTGTAGGTCACCTGCCATGGATCTCCCATACCATTCACTCCAATGCGAGATAACTTCCCTCGTTTAATCATGCGCCTTGACTGAATCCATCGCCATCAGGCCTCGGGCAACCTCGGCCCCATCATCGTCAAGACCTTTGCCCGCCACGCGCCGCATTTCAACTTCTCGATCCTCACCCGTCACGACTCCAATTCCACCTCCACCTTCCCCGCCAACATCCCCGTCCTCCGCGCCGACTACTCCTCCCTGGACTCCCTCACCGCAGCCTTCAAGGACCAAGACGCCGTTGTATCCCTCGTTGGCCCAGCGTTCCTCGCGAAACAGACCATCCTCGTCGACGCGGCCATTGCAGCGGGCGTGAAGTTGTTCCTGCCGAGCGAGTATGGGTCCGACACGGCGGATGAGAGGTTGAGGGAGGTGGTGCCCATGTTCGAGGTCAAGAAGAATATCGTCGATTATCTGAAGCAGAGGGAGGATAAGATTAGTTGGAGTGCGGTTATTGTGGGTGGATTCTTCGATTGGGTAAGTCGACTGCATAGATGGCCTCGAACCTTATCAACCAGCTCTCGATCTTCCTTAAATTTCCAAACGCTTCAAATAGACAAACCAATCAACTAACTGATTAATTTCTCAGGGCATCACATCCACCTTCCTCGGCTTCAACGCCTCGACCAAGACCGCCACCCTCGTCGACAACGGCACCGTCCCCTTCACCACCACAAACACCACCACCATCGCCCGCGCGCTCATTGCCATCCTATCCAACCCGTCCGTCGCACGCAACCAATACGTCTACATCTCGTCCTTCACCCCGACGGGCGCCGATATCCTCGCCGCCGCGGAGCGCATCACGGGCGCCCAATGGACCGTCAAACACGTTTCTAGCGACGACTTGGTGAAAGATGGGAAGGAGAAGGTGGCGAAGGGGGATCGCATGGGGGTGGTGTCGTTGTTGTTGGCGGGGCTGTTGGGGAAGGAAGGGTTGGGGGATAATCGGAAGAAGGGGAGTGAGGAGTGGAATCAGCGGTTGGGGTTGGAGGGGGAGGATTTTGAGGGTAGTGTGAGGGCTGGGTTGGAGGGGAGGGTTTGGGGGTTGGATGAGGAGTAGGTTGCTTGGTAGGGGGTGGATTCTGTGGGTAGGGTGGGGGTTTGTTACTTGATACTGCACTAGGTAGGGTAGTACATGCCAGTGGTTGATGAATGATAGAAATACGACCAGATAGAACCTCACTTGCGTACTTGAGAGCGCGCTTCACGGATTCAGGACATGAGACGAGAAGACTACAGCCTGTGACACATGGTATTGATGAAGAAAGTCATTCATTCTTGACTAGTTACTTTCTTCCACATGGACTCGCTCGCCCTCCTTGACAACGTCCTCCCTTTGCACACACCAAGGTTCCCCAACATATCCAGGACACACCAGCAACCCAGCAACCAACCCTACATCCTACGTAAAGGACGAGGATCCCTTCCTAGCACAGTACACAGCACATCTCTTTCAACGCTGTAACCTCAAGCCCTACATACAAGGCTTCGAGGGGAAACGGGAATCATAGCAGCACTCCCCACTCGCAATCCCCACACCCTCACAATCCGCCAGCCTCAGGCGGGTCCGTAGATACATCCATCCAGGGCCTGACAATAGATACAAGAGCGGGAGGGGAAGGTAAGGGAGGCGCGCAGAAAACCCAAAAAGACAAAAAGAACGATCATACCCAAATGCCCGGTTCATGCACCACCACCCACTTCCCTTCCCTCTCTCGCGCCCTCAACGCACGCATACCCTCAACACCACGCATCCGCCGTCCAAAATCCCGCGCGTGCGCTCACTCGCATGGGGATCGTCGGCGCGGGAGGAAGGAGCGGAGAGGGTGTAGTGAGTAAGGGGGAGAGCAAGCGAGTGGGAGGGGAGGAAAACGGGGGAAGGGAGAGGAACGGGGTGGAGGGGCCTCGGGGAGACAAACCACTGGGGGATATCAAATGACGCAATGGAAGATGCGAATGGTGAATGATATAAAGCCCAACGCCGGAAACAAAGACGCAGTGCATAACTCAGACACATGAAACAGAAAATCGTTCTCTTCAAGAAAAGAATGAAGAAAGAAATGGCACCATTTCAACCCGGGAGAAGCAGAGCTCCATCAACCGAGCTGCCGCAGGAAAGAAGAGGGCGGAGAGCAAAGCATCATCCATGACCCTTCTTCTTCCTTATCGGGGACCTCAGGGAACCAAGATACGTAACTTGAGCAATTACGGCTCATCACATCTGTCGAACAATCGCGGTTCCTCGACTCAGAGCACCCCTAGGGGTGGAAAGGTCAAGGAAGCCACGACGCGTTTGTGAACTTGTCGACGGAAATCAACCCGCAAACGGATTCCAACCACTCTTCTCCCCATTCCGATTGTCGAACGGATTCCGCTTCTCTTCCAGAGGCGAAGGGTCCGCAACCGTCCCGTGGCTACTAGCCCGCAAATGTCCCGGCCTGGCCACCTCGCTAACGACATGCGAATCCACACGTCCGACCGTCTCGGTAGGACCGAAGGTAGGGAACGGGCGGGGTTGGATGGTATACGGCGCAGCTTTGTTGACGGGGTATTCGTATGGCGGGGCGGCCGTGTCAGGATACTCTTGATTCCCAGTTGCTTTCTCCGCGTTGGCATTGTCGGGGACGAAGGCCGGATTGATGATGTACGGGTCGTGATTCACGTAGACGTTCTTGGAGCGGGAGAGCTGAACGCAGGCGTATACGATGCCGCCGATAGCGAAGAGAAGCCAGACGATGATGATCACCGTGGAGATGAGGGATTCCAATTGAATGCCGGAGAGCAGCTTATCGATGACACGGTCGACCGCTTCGGTGATCTCGTCCTTGGCTTTGCCGTTGGGATCGGCGAGCAGTTCGACTGCGGACGAGGAGTCGCTGACCTGGGCGAGGGCGCCGAGGGAGAAGGTGTCGTTCTTGACTCCCGGGAAATTGACGTGCGCGTGTTCTTGGACCCAGGTCAGGCCCTTCTGGAAGGATTCGATCTTGAGGCCGATCAAGCAGTTGAGCACGTCCTTGATGGGGTCATGCAGAGGCGTGTTGCCAAAGGCATCGTCAAGCGCCTGGCTCATCTTTTCCACAAAGGCGTTGAGCGTGCCGTTGATGGCGCCGGTGGTGCTGTTGACCCAGCCGAAGATGTCCTCGTTGATTTCGGAGTCGAGCTTGTCGATGGCGCTGTTGACGCCCTCGGACCAGGACATGGACGCATTGTTGAGGGAGAAGACGACCTTCTCGGCGAAATCAGCCACTTGGTCGGTGAGCTCGGGGACCTTGGCCTGGACGCCTTTCAGAAGGAGATATTGGCAGAAGCAGGAGAAGAGGCCTGCAAGACCCAGCGACAGGAGGAACAGCATGGGAGTAGAGGTAGCATAGGCCCATGCAAAGCGGATTGCATTTTGGCGGTTGACCGAGCCGAAGCGTTGACCGAACCACAAGCCCCAGGCGGACGAGTGAGGACGCGAGGCGAGGTAGACGACATCCATGGCATCGTGGCCCTTTTCGAAGAGGCGGGAATTCTCCTCCATCTTTCGGTAGCGGCGCATCTCGTTCCAGGCCATCGGAACCATGACGAGGATCGCCGCAACGATGAGGACAGCGAGGGCAATCTTTCTGGCTTCGAAGGCCATCTTAATGAGGTCGTCGAAGAAGCTGTTGATGGAATTGCCTTCGGAACAGAAGTTCAGCTGCTCCTTCTGCGGGACTGGCAGGAGCGTGCGGTCAAAGTTGAAGGTGTTCATGCCCCGGATTAGCTCCTTGACCTCCTCGAACGGGATGCGAATGACACTGTCGGTGAAGTTCTGGACCTCTTCGAAGGTCGGGATGGACTGATTGAGCTTCTGAAGATCCTCCTGGACCTTGGGAGGGACCTGGAGAGCCTTGAGCTTGTTGATTTGCTCGTCCAGGTTGATTTGCGGTACTTCGAATCCAGGAGTAAAAGGGATGTCGGGCATCTTCGAAAAGACGCTGTTGATGGCGTCGGTCACCTTCTTCGTAGCATCACCGATGTCGCCGGTCACTTCGTCCACGGTCTTGTTGAGAGCTTGAGCCATTTCTGTCCCAATCTCTACGGCAGCACCGACGCTGCCGCGGATGGCCAAGGTGATGAGGCAGAGATAGGTGCTTGTCATCATGTGGATCACGAAGAGGACAATCTCCTCGACGCCGGTGACGCTCATTTCCAGCATGTGCATGAGACCGCTTACCGCTTTTTCGACGCCGGACGCCGTCATGTCGTTGACGCCCTGGGCCATGTAGTGGGGCATGGAGGCCATGGAGCTTCCGATGTTTTCGACTTGGGTGCATGCGCTCAGGGCTTCGCGGCGGGCGGAAGCCAGGCTGTCCTCAGTGTTCGCGACAGCGAAGAGCAGGCGGACGAGGACGAGGAGGAGAAGGATGGTCCAGCGGTTGATGAGGATCTGTGAGAGCCTAGCTCGAAAGCCGAGGTATGGAGTGAGGTATGGTGTCTGGTTCATGGTAGGTCGTGGTGCATCTTGTTGGGCGTAGTAGTCTCGCAACTCATGATCGCCAGCGGAAAGAGATGGAGGTACGGCCTGGAAGGGTTGCTGTTGGTTGGGTGTGGAAGCCATGTTGGAGGATGGCTGCGGACGCGAGGTCTGGGTAGGAGGTATTAGATGGGTCTAGATGTTGGACGGCAGCCAGCAGCCGTGTATGCAAATGCAAATGCGAAAAGGGATGTAATGAAAGGGCGTAGTAATATGGACAAGAATATCTGCCAGAGATATAGCAAGAGAAGTTTGCGGTTATGGAGAAAGAGAGAGAAAGAGGGAGAGGGCGAAAGATTAAGCGATTAGAAAGAAGGTGGCCATGCACCGACAATAGGACAACAATAGGAAACCCCCCGCCAACGCGCGAACAATGCAACAATGAATCTTAAGGAGAAAATCTTGGAGCGGTGAAGGTGGAGGTGAATAGACTTGGGGGTCACTTGACCTTTGTATGGAGTGGCTCGCATTCAATGAACTGTGCACGACAACAAGTGAAACGGCAGCCGCGTGTACGTACCGCAAGGAATCTGGGGACCCATCTTCAGGCCGCATGCAAGGTACCGATTGGATGCCAAACATTGAGGCTCTCGACGGGGGCGTGTCAGCAGATGAGGCTCTATGCTGGGGATAGGCGAGGGGAGTAGGACGAGCAGGCCCAAGTAGGCGCCCGCCTGGTGGAACGCGGCTGCTGACGGCCAGTCGTTTTGCTTGCACCAGAAAAAGGGCCACGAAAGGCGCCCAGGTGGATTTCTTAGCGGTTTCTGGGCCGGCATTCTATTTTTCGGTACTCTTTGACTCTCTTTTTGCCTCGAGTGGCCGTCGCAGCTTCTTTTCTGTCGGAGCTGGGGGGCTGTCCTTTGTTCCACGGCTTGCGCTCGGTTTGGCTCATGGCGGCTGCTGCGGAGCCACACAAGAGTGAGTGAGCGGTAGTGTTGTCAAAGCGAGCGCAAGGGAGCACCTCCAGACTGGCGCCGTGAGGGAAGAGGGAGATGCTCAAAGGAGCGTCAAGGGCAGAGGGGAGTTGACTGTTTTGTAGTAGGTCGGAGAGCGGGATGATGATGCATGACAGCGGCGTGGTGTGGCGCAGATTCCTTGTTTCTCCACCGACGTCATCTATACAATCAGTTGCAACCACATCCGTCAAACATGAATACTTGTGTACACTGTTGTCGACGGAATGTGATTCTTCTCCATTAACCTTTCCAACAATGTCTTCAGAGTTTTGCTGATTCCTTACTAATGCTCTCTACTATCCTTTCGACGCGCCGGCCAAAATAGCAGCGGGCGGCATCCGTTCACTGATTCACTGCGCTTCCAACCCGCCAAGGGATGGCTTGTGCGCGGAACTCTCCTGTCCAATCACCATGGTCCAAACAGTGAACTTGAAACATCTTCGACCTGTTCACAGGCTGGCCGTAACCATGAGGAGTGATGGGGGTTGTCGAAGTAAACGTTTGTACGTTATAAACTTAACAAGTTCCTAACGTGTTTATATAGGATACTGTTAGTAAAAACTATAACAAACACGGCTGTTAAGGCAAGTCTAGTCTTAATTAGTACAAATATAACAGGTGCAGGCGGCCGTGCGTGTATTTAAAGAAGAAGGAGCAATAGCTAAGACCAGAAAGCTTAGCGCAATATTTTACGCTAGCTGTATACAGTTAGCGTTAAAGACAGTTTTGTACGTCATAAACGGTTAGGGTTAAAGAACGGCTGAGAACGGATTTCAACGTTCAAAACCCACCACTAACCATGAGTTACAGTTTACATGGCCCTGCGCCTATTCTTGTACTGTACTTACAAGTAGTAGGCTTGATACCAAGTCACTGGTGGAGCCGGAGGTTTCCTCCCTCCACCCCTTCTGCCTATTCAACTCCACCCGAACCTGCCTCGCTGGTGCTATACTATGTACAATCCCGCCTTCTTTGCCCACCATTACTACTTTACACATCACCGACTGTCCACCTTTGACTCCCTGTCACCCCTGCATGCCTCCCTCCCCACCCTCCTGATGCCCATGATGATGATGGTGTCCCAGTCCATTGAGATGCAACATCCTCTTCACCGAATCCACCCCCTTCTTCACATGCGGGTGATGGCTGAGAAACTGTCCCTCACCCGCAACCCCTTCTCCCTTGCCTGCTCCCGTTCCTCCTCTTGAAGAACTACCCGCTGCCCCAACTCCGGCCTTCCTACGGCCGCCAGGCAGCGGATCGATTGGATTCGCCTTTGGAGGCCACTCTCCCGCTCCCTTCCAGCCCTGTACTAATGCCCGCGTCATGTCCGAGAGGTTTACCGGCACGCTGGGCGGCCGCCCGCGCACTACAATGTTGGCGTAGATGTCCTGATAGACCGAAGGCCTGATAGAGGTGCGAATCGGATTGTCGGCGAGGAGACGTGGCGCCAGAGGAGCGAGCGAGACGACGGATTCGTCTGAGGTATCATCCCCAGTATGGTGCTGGCCTTGGCTCCCATCCAGCGAAGCTGAACCATCAGGCGGACCCGGACCCCCCGTAGATTGTGCTCCTTCGTGCGGAAGCTGCGCATCATCGTCGTCGTCGTAGTCGGTGCTATCCAGCTCCATATCTGCCCTCTCCTCGGCATACTTCGCCCTCCGCATCCTCCCTACACGCCTTTGCACCCTGGCCCGGTGTCTCCGCACCGTTGCCGCTCCCGTCCAGACCTCCTGTCTCTCAATGAACACCTTCATGCCCTCGTTCCAAGCCATCTCTTCCTGCTGCCTGACTCGCAGTTTCCGTCTCCGCGCCCGCCGCCGCCGCTCCACCGCATCGCCTACGCTCTCGGGAGACTCGAATTTATATGGATTCGCATGCGGCAAAGGGGCCAAGAAGGTCGCACTGCTGGGGCCCGCCGTCACACTTCCACGTGCTTCCCCTACGCCTATGCGCCCTGTTGGTATCCGCGACTCCTCTCCAGCTTCCACCTCCTCCGAAGACTCGGATGCGGAGCTCCCGTAGTACCGTTCGCGGAACTCCTCCACATCCCGGATTTCTTCGTCGGAGCCGGATCGCGGCGGCGGTACGTCGGGGTACGACCAGTCGCTGCGGACGTGCGAGTCCAGGAAGCGGCGCGCCTCTCGCGCCGCCTTTTGGTTGTTCTGCATGTACGAGGGGTATGACGTGGGATGTGGGAAGAGTCCGAGGTGGAGGAGAGGTGGATTAAAATGCTACTTCTGCGATCAAAGGGGGAGGAGAAGAAAGTTATAGCGTGCGAGGTATAATGGAGGAGAATATTTCGGCGCCACAAGAGTATTTCGCGCGGGGCGGGGAGCAAGTCGAAGCCTAAGCTCTGTGGATGGCCATTCCAGTGCGGCCAGGAGAATATGTGTATGCAAGGCCAAATGAAGCGCAGAATATGTATGTCATGCTTAAGGGAAAGCTGCCAGCAGCGACTAGCAGTGGAGCGGAGAACGTCTCGAGGAGAAGCTGCATGTGGTGGAGAGTGGACTGATGCCGCGCATGACGTGCATTAGCGGCCCGTGCCACAGCAGGCAGGGGTCTCCTCAACCTCATCTCAACCTCGCGCCTTGCACAAGATCTCCTCACCTTATTTTCCCAGTGCTCAAACAGCGATGCTGGCTGCCTTTTGAAGACAATGTAAGTTTCGAATCCGTCTTCGATGTCAGCGACAAGATCGCCGCCTTCAAGAGACTGTGCAAGCCGCTCCGCCTCCGGTACACGCACGCGATACAGATCAGTGATCAATCCCTTCTTTACGGGCCCCTCTGACTGTGGCTTTTGGGAAAGGAACCAGCAATACTAGACGATACCTCTATCCTTTTTCTAGATTGCTAACAGCCCTGTGGCTAGATTTCGGGAACCGAACATGTCCTTTTCACTTTGCGTCTTCCCTTGCATACCCGACATCTTGTATATCGAATATATATCTTCGTCTTCGTCAAAACAAAGGTTCCAAACTGTCAGAATCATGACTGCTTGAATTTTCTTCGGCTTTCGCGTTTGCCTCAGTTCCCTCATCGACCTACCAGTCAAAACACTCGCCACTCAGCATCCAGGAGTTGACAGACTTTGTACCAGTCAGGGTGCGTCGGACCTGGGACGCCATATTCGCCATCAATGGCAGGAACGCTCTTAGTTGGTAGATTGCTGTTCCATAGGCACGGTGAACCTCGCACTGAGAGCAAACACCCTTCGTCTCCGTCCACATCCAACCTATCCCTAGGCCTGTCATGCATGCTAACAGTAGAACAGGCCATGGAGCTCAGCAGATGTCTATTATGATAATGTCCTACGTATCGACATCTGCGTCTTCTTGTCGCAACAGTGGGTATGGCACGTAGCCCTGGTGGTTGCTTGTGGTGTACCAGTGTCCCACCGACCGGGCGTCTTCGAACCCGTAGCTCCTTTCACCACCCGGTGTATTTCCGCCGAGAGGGCTCGGTTCCCTGCCTGGTCATAACGATGTTGTCCTTGCCCGCAGTTCACTGGCCCCTTCAACAGAGCACTGTATCATCACGCTGTGTGTCATAGCCCCGCTTCCCACCCTGTGTGCTTAAAAGTCTTTTTTTGGCGGACCGCCTCCTCAACCTCTTCTCCACAACCACAGCGCACCGCACCTCCCGCTTTCCGCAACTTTGTCCCATTTGCAGCTCCGTCAACGCTAGTTTCGCCGCTCCTCCTGTGATTGAAGGAGTTGCTACTGTTATAGGATAGCTGGGTATTGAAGCGTTCCGTTGGCGCGCCGCTGGGATTAAATTCGCTTTACCGCTCAGTAGGTTGGCCGGCTCACTAGGTTGGCCTACCTCTCACTCCCGCACCTGATCTCTTCACGCGCTATCTCAACCCGCCAAGGCGTCTGGCAGTATTATTCCTTGCGAACACCGCTTCGACAATCGGAATCTCTATTGACCCAAGGCAGCAGCAATTTCGGATAGTTTAGAGCTACAAAAAGCTATCTAACCACCTTCTGGTCTGGCAGCTTTTCCCTCCCACCACTCACCTGAAACATCTCCAAGAAGACCGGCCTTTCATCTTCACAAGAGCTTCAAGCAATAACAAACCGCCTCACACTCTCACCCCAAGTACTATCTTCACGACCAAACTTGATCAAACCTACATCCCGGAGCCTCCTGGCAATTCCGCGCATTTCAGCACATCCGTTGAGTGCACAGCACGGTTTGCACCGACCACCGATATCGCCTTCTCACGGCATTTTCCGTCAATCACCTCGAATAAGGTACGTGCTCTATGAACCCGTGGTTACACTTCAGGAAGTCTGGTCTGTGCGCTTGGTCGGTCGGTTCACTTGGGTTCCTGGCCAGCAGAGGCGGGCGGTGAGAGTGATGGATGATGATTAGCGAGGCATGCTAGGACCGAATGCGGGCAGACTGCTTCTTGAAAGCCGACCTCTTCGTTTGCTGAGATAGCTGCACAGCTTCGCTGGAACGAAACTGACGCAACTAGTAGGACAGTTTAACGAACAATAGCACTCATTCCGAGTGAGCCCCCTCACTCTTGGTGACAGTTCAGCACGAAGCGAAATCCAGCCTCTGCTACTTCATCAACACCTTTACAAGCGCTCCTCTCCTCCTACATCCGAACACACTGCGCTCCCAAGACCCAATCGACAGATTAGCTTCACTGTATACCGGCCTCAACCAACAAGTCAAGAGATCGTCAGACTTTCAGGGGTCACACAGAACTGAAGTCATGGCACAATCCCGAGAATGGATGAGGAGGCTCGATGAGAGCTTTCACTCCCTCGCGCTTGCTTCATCCCCTCCAACCACGGCAGAAGAGCTCGCTTCAACAACACATCCTGCAACACCTAACGCTCAATCGCTCGAGGTTCAACCGCCCGACAGCCACACAGCATCCCTGCGGCCCCTTTCAGAGGAAGGCTCGTACAATAGCACCGGCCACATAAGAGGCGACTCCGGACATGGCCATGGAAGGTACCGACCGCGATACACGACCGGCCCGACGCCGCACCATCGTGCGGGCTTCCGAAATTCACACACATGGGTTTCTGATGACACCAAACTCATGCAGGACTGGTTAGTCATTCGGAACGCTATGAGGCGACTCTTTCGCCATTCGGAAGTTGCCAAGTGGAAGTACACGGACTACATTGCACATAGGGAGGCAATGATTGCATCCGCCAAAGCCCGTCTGGACAAGAAGTTGCGAGTAAAGGAAGAAGAGCGCCAGCGACGTCTTGCCCTTACAGAGCAGGACTATGCATACGCAGAAGGTCTGGGCTACAGTGTCTCCGGGTGCCTCAACTGGGGCGGCAATCGGTCGCTCGTGCTTGGTGAGAAGACGATTTGGTGCCTGGATTGGCAGAACGGGAAAGAGGAGATTGCCCCATGGCCGACATTGGCGGAGATGAAGTGGGAGGGTGATGACCGGGCAAAGACGAACGTCGGACGCTTCCTCCCCCTGCCTCGCGAGATTGGCGCTCCTGGAATCGCGTGGTCGCAACTCCAGGTTGTGGAGCAGTATCCCCTGGACCAAGTGCAGAAGGTACCAACGCTCGAGGACATTCTGCTTCCCGTCGACGAGATCGATGATGAGGTCAAGTATGACCTGATCACCAAGGACCTTGAGGATGCCATGGATGAGTACCTGGAGTCATAGGACCATGGTTTGCCTCCTTCGACTTGCCCAGACCCGATTGATGACCCATTTACGCCAACGCAACTCCTTCTACATAGCCTACAGAGACATCTGTCAAGTTGCTGACTCGTGTTTTGTCGGGATGACGGACGGTTCCCTTGGTCTCATGACTGGTTTCATAGTCGCCATCTGCCTGGATGCTAGTCCCCCACTTCAGTGTATTTGTCGCCCAATTTCTGGATACTGTTAGTGCTTTTTGCTGCGGCTTTTCTTCCTCTTCTACAAGCAAGACTTCTTTTTGGCTTCGACCTCGGATTCAGCACCTCGATCTCCTCTTTGTCTCTGATGGGTCATGGACTCCAGGAGCCGGACGACATGGTTCTCGAGTCAGCTTCCGAGAACGGTCTCCCCGGTTCTTTCATAACTTCTTCTCGAATACCCTCCCCCTTTGGACACATCAAGACATATTCTCGACACGAACCCAGGGAGGGTTACCGAGGAAAGGGTGTGGTGCATGCATGGCTGGCGACGGCGCGAGGCGAGGCGGATGTTTTGAAGGGGGATGAGTTCTTGATTCTTGCACATACTTTCAGCTTCACGGGGCCATGCACGTGGCATTCTGAGCCCTTTTTCTTTTCTTTCTTTTCTTTCTTTTCTTCTTTTCTTCTTCTCTTCTAGTGTGAGGACTTATTAGTTTCCTCTAATTTTCACTTCTTTCGTGCATCTTCTGATTCTGTCTTCTTCATTCGATTCATTCGATCTGCATAGGCGGATATAACCTTGCGGCTTTGCACAGCAGGTTAGGAGGCGCAAGTAAGGGTCTAAGGAATCGAGGGAAGTAGTATCAAAAAGGGCAAACTAGGAATCTTGGATTCGACACTTTTGCTAGCGTGACTCCTCCCTTGACTCCCTTAACTACCTCGACTCTATCGACTTACCCTCTTTACTCTTGTCTGTCTGCCTTTTGCCTTTGCTTCTATTCTCTACTTTAAGCTTGTCTTCCTTCTCTCTCGTCTCTCTTTTTTTTTCTTTTTTTTTTTTTTTTTTCTCGATTCTTTTCGACACAAGTAAATTGCGATACCTCCTTCTCTTAACTCCTTAGCGGGTTGAACGAGTGTACTATCTGCAAATCTCGAATCCTAGATATCGATTAATACGTACGTGTGCGTGTGCATATACTTAGGCGTAAACATAATATCCTGCTGCGAAGTTTCAAGTCGATGTGCTTAGATTATGTGTACATTATGCTTGTGTTGTATTCGCATTTAGCTTAGAATTCCTAGAAGCTATAATAATTGTAGAGCCTCTGCGTAGGCGTAGCGCAGGTAATTGTGTTGCTAGATTGAAGGGGTAGGCGTGTCTTGCAGGTGCGTATACAGGACTAGGAGGGGAGAGTGTACTGTAAGATCTACTATAGAGAATGTTAGCAGAGATGTGCATAACTAGGCCTAGTAAGGAGGGAGCAAGGAGGGAATGCAGAAGTAATGTGTTAAGTGTGTTTACTGCGCTGTAACACACGGGTCTAAGAGGTCTGTTAGACAATATCTTGCAATTTGCATGTCTAAGATTCGAGGTTAGTAACTTCAAGGGATTCGAGGGATTTCAAGGGCCTAGTTTGCATAGAGAGTAAGGATGTCTAAGTTTAATTTAGTAGTTTTGTAGACGGTAAGATATACAAGTATGTTTTCTCTTTTCGTTCCTTTTAGTCTCTACTAAATAGCTAGGTATTGCGTAGACGGAGAAGTTAGACTACGACTAGATTCTAGGAATTAGGAGTTAGTTAGCTAAGGTTGCGGGTACGATTTAGCTAGTTAAGTTAAATTATAAGACTAATCAAGTATATATATTAAGGGGGTTATATAGGTAGACTTAGGAGTGCAAACATGTATAGTTCTAGACGGAAGGTAGAGTTTATGTTAGGGAGGTAAGGGATTAGGGAGGAGCAGGCTAAGAAAACTAGGTAGGGGGTTTAATACGGTAAGGATAGTGTTAAATAGGTTTAGAGTAGATAGAGAGATAATGCTATAACTTTAGGCATGCGTTTAGGGTAACTAAGTTGTTAAA
Organism: Westerdykella ornata; assembly: GCF_010094085.1. Taxonomy (NCBI): domain Eukaryota; kingdom Fungi; phylum Ascomycota; class Dothideomycetes; order Pleosporales; family Sporormiaceae; genus Westerdykella; species Westerdykella ornata. The sequence goes on from NW_022986882.1 coordinate 104,645, forward strand.
GAGGAGAGGGTTAGAAAGATAGGATGCATGAATTATCCGTCGAGAGCAGGAGATGTAAGTTCGCTAGGTTTTGTTGTGCGTGCATCTGTGTACAGGTACTTAACAAAAGGGAGGAGGTTATTAGGGATGCAGTAGACGGTAGAACAGATAGCTAGAGTTTATAGTGCGCAACGGCAATAGATAAAAGGTAGGAAGACTAGGAAGAGGTCTGTTTAGCTGTTTGGGGTTTGGGCGAAGTTGGAATTAGCGGTAGGGAATAGATAGGTTGTTGAGCTTTGACAACGGACGGGTGAACTTCACTATTCCACGCGGCTAATGTCAGAGTTGCGGGTTACTGTTGTTACTTGTAGATGTACCGTATATAATAAGCTGAATGTTATATTCAGGTAGCTTAAAAAGCCAGTGGTTATACATTCCAGATCCTCTTGCCAGAGATGTTATCTATCTATCCAATGCCATCCAATCAACCGGAACTAGGGTATCTAGCCGCCGTGTCGCCGTCACCAAACAAGCCCAAAACCTAGCATACCCAAACGAAAACAGGATAAAGTCCTTATCACTCGACACGTCCATCTACAATCACGGTACTCCAAAACCTGTCACTTGCCTCCTCGAACACAAACATTACTTCTCCATCTTCGAGTTCTCCGTGAGCACACTCCCGATTCCCATCCCCTCCAAACTCTCCATCAATTCCTCCTCCTTCATCCTCCCGAGGACCCTCTCTTTCTCTTCCACTCTCTGCTTCGTGATTCTTCCCCCCAGCAAACGGTCGAAGCTTCGGGCCTTTCCTCCCCTACCCCTTCCCGCCTGCACGTGGTTTCGGCCCTTGTTAGAAGGCCTCGACGGTGTCGTTCCGTCCTTTAGCCTCCTAACCAGGGTTTGGTCCTCCTCATTGCGGATAGGGATGATCACATGCCATGGATCCCTCCGGTAATGGTACACGGGCACTGATGGCCTGTGCCCCTCAACGCGGCACTCCTGACACCCGAAATCTCCCCCTACTAAATCCAAGCGATCATTAAGCTGGTGTTTGAAATTGACCCGGTTCAGAATGGCAAGGTGAGCATTCGCGCGAGCAACAGCTTGTAGTTGATCGTCAAGTGGTATATCTTCCCGCACCCCGAGGAAGGTTACCGCGTATTGCCGCAGGGCGAGGACGTTGTTCTCGTAGATCTCATTTGGTGAGGAGCGGGGTTCGCTATATCCTTCGGCTTCGCTGGAGGGAGACGGTGTGGAGGTGTGAAGGCGGATTAGGTCCGGCATCATCTGTTGTTAAAGCGTTAGCGGTTTGTTGTTCCCCAGCAAGTGCTAGCAACAGGGAAGATAGATGGAACTTACGGCCGAAGACCCTACGCAGTTCTGAGCGCACTGCTCAGCTTCCCTGGCAACAGCGACCAAGTGTCCGCACCGCAGTTTGTGGACTCTGCTTATCGAGCAGTGGCACGGACGTGTTTCTTTCTCCTGATGGGAGGGCAGAGGCGACCATGCTGCGAAGGGTTGCGGCATGGTGGTGATGGACCAGTATCGTCCGGAACGCTTGCCCTCCTGGAGTTGACGGCGGAGATGCTCACCCATTTGTGTGTCTGGTGAGGAGCCACTGGGTGCGGGACATGTGGGGGGTTTGCTTCCGCTCGCCATGGCAACCGGTGTTCGAAATATAGAAAGAGGACAAGAGTTTTCAGGGGCATATAAAGGTCAAATAGTGTGAACACGACGGTTTTAGTTTGAAGATTTTGATTGTAGGCGGAAGGTTGCGATGTTAAAGTGGAGAGGAAGCTCCACAGCAAGTTGAACATTTACATACTCCAAGAGCCACCTTCAGCCCACGCCAAGTCCCCTGGCTTTCATCATGCCTAACCTAGGCGGACGTGAAAATAGGCCCAATAGTGCTGCATTAGCCTAGCCAGGGACATGCAGTGGCGAATTTATGGGCGGTCAAATGAAAGCGATGCAGAGTCCCGCATGTGCGGGCTACTCGTGGCTACCCTAATGAGGTAGAGGACCAGAGGGACAGGCTGCGTGATCGAATCGGCGGTATCACAAATCATCATGTTCTCGATCATGTTTTTCAAAGTTCAGAGCATGACCTATGTGCTTCGGAAGTTGGAGCATACCACGGCGTGGTGAGCAAGGGGTTTAAATAAATCCTAGGAGTTGGCAAACTACAGTGGGCAGTGGACAGTTTGGTACACCACAAACCGGCCGTTTCAGCTGGGAGGGCAAAGAACGAAGAGAAATTGCTGTTTTAGAAGGATCTGGCACCACTGTTTGCCTCAAGTCCAATACAGCTCAATCATTACCATTCTGACGGCTGTTCTCGGTGCTCTCCCAAGTATCTCGTCATATGTCATAGCCCCCTACTTTCCGGTTACGTTCTGCCTTTCCCTGCTCCAGATGTCCTACGACTCCTCTCCAATCCTCCGCAGCTAACAAATACTACCCCCATGCCGCATGCACCTAACCAAACTCAAATCATGCGTTTCCTTGCTCTTCGCTCAGAAATTATTCTTCTTTGAGATGTGTATAAAACCGATTGCGCAGGGGCGTGATTTTAGGGCCGGAATACGGAGAGCAACTTGGGGTGGAGAGGTTTTTTTTTGGGGAGGGGGGCGGGAGGGGGTGGACGGAAGGGAGGAGTCAAGCGGGAAGTGGTGCAGAGAGACATTGCGGAAGCCAAGCTACGTCTGGCTTTTAAGATGTCTCTCGCTATCTCCTTCCTCGCTCCCTCCAGCTTTGTAAGCCTGGGAACGCGAAGTGCATAGATTTGAAAGTGCTTGAGATATTTGAAGAGAGCAGACGACCGGCGTTGGAAGAGGAGTTTGTGACAGGATAGGAAATGCGTGCTAGGCTAAGGATATGAACCTCGACATCGAGGAAATGGGCATAGATACGGTTCAAAATTGATTTTGGAACGGTGGTGAGCGTTGGTTTCGGGCCAGACTGAGCAGTTACGTAGTACAGGCAAATGCTCGATCCTGTACTATTCCACTCGCCCTTGGGGAGTGTCAAAAGAATATATGCTACCATGATGATAGGACTTACGAAGAGACTCCTCTTTTGTAAACCTTAAGGAGAAATTCTTGGCTTCCTCAGAATGTGGCTGTTCACCACCTTGCCTTGTGTAACCTTCGCGCTAAACCTTATTTGGTCAACAACTCGTCTCACTCGTTGCAGCAATGTTGAAGAAAACAACATCCATCCAACCTGACGTCCGACCTCTCAGCATCTCAGCCAAAATGCATTCCCGTGGCCTACCTCTCGAGATATTCCAAGAGATTCTAGCCTTGTCAATCGAGGCTCGCGGACTGGAGCGCGGCCTGCGACTGAGGCTCGTTAGCAGTGGGTACACTCCAGGCGGCAATGCAAATGTCCAAATCTCAATTGTGGATAACAGAACTTTTTGCTCGCGAAGTGACGCCCATACTAATCAGAAAAAAGATGTTGGATGAGCACCTTCACCGTTGGGCCATGGGGCGTGGACCGCCGAAACACAAAATCCCAGCTTTCATGGCATCGTACATGGAGGCGCGTGTTCTCAACGAGCCGATGGACGGGATTCCGGGCCTGGTTCGTGTCCGGAAGATCGCACGTGAGCTCTGCGGGCAGCTCGACTCCGAATCACATGAGCTTGGAGATGACGAGGCGAGTTTTCGTGAACGGATTCGGGACCTGGTACAATTGATCAGTGGGGACGCCGTCCGTATAGGACGCCTGTTCAGCCCTTCGGCTCCCTCGAACAGCTATGAAACGGACCTGTTTGTTACTGCCATTCGATTCGATCTAGTCGAGACTGTGCGTACGCTCCCCCAAACAGGAAAGGTGGACGTAATAGCGTTAAGCTTCTTTCCCTGCCATTTGAGCGTGGCGGTCAGGTACGGCAGTGAAGAAATCCTCAGACTCCTCTTATCGAATGACAAAGGTTACGCCTCTTCTAATTACCGAGCGAGTGCACTTGCTCAGGCCTCAGGCGCAGGACGAGTGGACCTGGCCCAGTTTATTCTCCGTCTCAGGGCGGAACAAAGGACATGCGACGGAGGAGAGCCCAAAGCTAACGCTGGAAGAGAAGCCCTCGCCATCCATTCTGATGCTTTCTGTACCCCGAGCATAGAGCTGTGGGACCTGTTGATGGAACACGCGAAAATTAGGGTACACAAAGCGAACCAGGCGTTTCAAAAGTGGCTCCAGCAAGAGTGTCTCTACGCCAGCGCCTGCGAAGGCTGGCTTGAGATGGCGGAGAAATTGCTATCCTTGGGCGCGAACCCTAACGGCAATGATTATTCTTTCAAAAAACCGTTACAAGCGGCTTGTCGAGAGGGTCACTTGAATGTCGTTCGCGCATTGTTGCACCATGGTGCCGAAACCCGCGAAGTAATGGCCGAGGCCGCGTCCAATGGCCATACTGAGATTGTCCGACTCCTTCTGCAACATGGAGCAGAGACCGCGGGTGCCCTCTCGCTCGCCGCAAAAAGAGGCTACATGGACATCGTGCGACTATTACTTCAACACGGTGTCGATCCGAATGGTGAGCGGGCGAGTCCGCTGGTGACAGCCATCGGATTGGAGCACGTCGCTATGTTTCGACTGCTTATACAATATGGAGCAAGTTTCTCTCTTGATGTCAAGAACAAGTGTGTTCAAAGAGCTCAGGAACAGGGGCTGGATTCCATGCTTCGTTTCTTGGAGTCTTATGAATTTACACCTAGTGGTCCCTAGGAAAAGGCGGCCGTGGTGCGCAAGGAGGCGGTTAAAAGAATGTCTTCTCACAGTTAGAAAGATGATATCAAGATGTTCTCTTTTCCTATCAAGAGAAATGAGGCTACGAGGAGGCGGCTAAAAGAAGGACTCCTCACACTTAGAAAGATGATACCAAGATGTTCTCTTTTCCTATTTCAGAAGAGAAATGAGGCTACAACGAGGCGCATGTGCCATTGAGACCTTTGAAGGATTTAAAGGGGCAACGTGGCATTCATGACTACATAATACCTGATAGAGTCTGATACCAGGATATATATCCGCAACTCTATTTCTTCCGAGTATTTCCTTGCCAGTGCTTACGAATCTGGTTGGAAGCAATCCAAGCACGACACCTGCGTGATATCGTCCATTCATCATTGCTTGTTACTCTAGGAGGAGATAACGTTCATGTAATGTCCGTGTCCAACATCGTCCAATGGAATCGGATAATTGGCTTCTCTTCATATCAACATCATGCAACACTTTCTTTCCCGTTCCCCTCTGATCATAACGTTACTTATTTGACGAACGTATTCACAGGCAATCTATACACATCGATAGTCCAATACGGCCTTCGCGTCCCCTCCCACTGATCACTTCCATGCAGACCGGCCGGGACGGCGATGTCTTCCCACTCGGTATCGAAGCCGGCTTCGTGAAGATCCATTTCAGCGACCTGCAATTGCATTAGCATTTCTTCCTAATCCCTCACTTGCCACGGCAATCTTCAGGAGGAGTCACCTTAGTATAGACGTCATAACAAATCTGCCTATCCGCACCAAGGCCGTTATACCACCCAAATCTCCCATCCGGCGCAAGTAACTGGATCACATATTCGCTAAAGAACTCCTTCAGCGCCTTGTAATCCTCCGCAAACGTGTCGTAGTAGATTGCATCCAGCACTACTCCCTGCTCCACCAACTTCGGCAACACATCTTGCCACCTCCCTTCGTGAATGTGCACATTGGGTTTGTCGTACCAGCCCGTTTCGCGGAGCCGTTGGTGCACCTGCGGATGCGCTTCAATGATGTGGTGTTCGGAGGGGTTATGGCTAAGAATGGCGGTATCCACAATGCCCATGCCGTGTCCAACGTTCATGGTGCGGAGGCCGGGGCGCGGAATCAGAGTTTCGGCGTGGCGCTGCATGATTTGCGTTTCCCAGTCCATCATGACGGCATTGTCGGATTCGTCGAGGAGGATGCCCGGTTTGTATCTGAGTTGGGACTTTAGGTAGGCGTGGTTGTCGAGGGAGACATCGTCGAGGAGCGCTTGTTCTCGAGCGGAAGGCTGTCCGTTCTTGACTTCAGCAGCTCCGTCGTCTGTCTTCTGTTTTTTGGGGGCGGGTTGCTCCTCCGCCTCCTTCAAGGTTTCCTCAGCATCGTCGATTTCGATGTCTCCACCTCCAACGACGCCGCCTCCTACCAAACCCAGCTCCTCCATCCGCGCAAACAGTATCTCCGCCCTGACCCCCGCCTCAACCATCATATCGTACAACTTCTTCTGCCCCAACCTCAATGCCACACACCCAGGCGTCTCGTCCTTATTATTCAAATCGTTCCAGATAGCGCCATTCTGCAGCAACAACTCGACCGTCTTCATCGCCTCCTCACCTGCCTCCTTCCCCCCCTCTTTTACATTCTCGCAAGCTGCAATGGCCGCGTGGAGAGGAGAAGTCGCGACATCGGCGGTCGGGTCTTGCACGTTTGCGCTGCCGCCTTCGTTGAGGAGGATGGTGAGCGCGGGGACGTCGTGGCGGGCGGCGGCGGAGATTATGCGCTTGGCAAGAAGAATGTCTTGCTCGGAGGCTTGGAGGTCGGCCATTTTAGGGAAGTGGGATGGGCAATTGAAAGGTTTTGGTGGGATGTCGTGTTATGGATATTTTTTGAAGAGAGACAGGGATGTGGTTATCGATAAGATTTGGTGGGGTGTTGGTGCAGGGCCTGGTCAGACAAACTTGTGATTGGCTGAGAGGTTTAAGGTACGAGAGTTATAGTGATTGGTGTAGGTAAAATAGTGCACTGTGTATAGAATAGTCTAAAACAATAGAGCCTCTAACGGATAGACGAGAAGCTAGTCCTTCCTCCAGTACAATGCAGCAAGACCGAGCAACCTATACACAGCAGTGATTCCCAGGAGAATTCCAACCCATCTACCCTCCCGACCCAGCGGGTACCCATACGCAGACAGGACTGCCGTACCGGGGATCTGACACTGCAAATCCCCTGTTGGATAACTGCACCGGCAGTCTGACGAACAGTCGTACGTCCTGTCCTTGAACTCATGGACCATCATGCCTTGAAAGACATAGGCTTGATAATCAATATAGTGGAAGACGTATTTCCAGAAGGGATTGAGCAGGGGTATCGGATGCAGAAAGCCTCCAACGGACATCCACAACCCATTGGCAAATGCGACGATAGCAAGTGAGATGACAAAGTTGGGGACTAGGTTGGAAACGAATACAACCAAGGATTCGGCGGCTACAAGATCAAGGAAGAGCCACATGATCCATATAAAGAACGCTTGTGCGTCGGGCCTGAAGTTGGAGAGCCAGTATGCTATGACGGAGAAAAGCACAGAGATACCGACTATGGCATCGGTTAGCTTGGTTATCGTTGGTTCTAGCTGGGATCCGGAAACACTTACACAGGTAGGGTAGGCCCACGATTATGTTCGAAAGCATGAAAGCAATTGGACCGTACAGCCCATTAGCTCGCTCTTTGACAAACACTACCCTGTCCTCGATATATGCAGGGACGTAAGCGACTGCCATGAACGACATGAACGCTGAGCCAAAGAACTAGTGGGAATCAGTGAACTGTATAAACGGTGTGTCGGCGTATGAACTCCCTACAATAGCGTTGATGAAGGATTGTATATACTCCTGTTCCGTTTTCAGCCGGAGCCAGACTGTCCCCATCATGATGGCCAGACCCGTGTACATGGCGTATCGAACACCATACGCTAGCACATCTCTGTAGCTCTTCATGATTGACCGTTTGAGAAGCGGAATGAGCACCGTGGAATTGCTTAGGTTGGAGGGTCTTTTAACCTCTAGACGAGTAGGTGCGTTGGATCGCGATGGCGCTCTGAGTGCAGGCATATGCTGACCGCTCGCCCATGCGTCTTGAATTGATGCCGGAACCGCATTATCTGTACCCTCAAAATCGGCGTTCACAAGGTCCAGCAAGTACTCGGCTGGATTTGTGTGCGAAGGGATAGGATGTCCAATTGACTCGAAGTAGGTGGGTACCTGATCTACCTTTCCAAAGTAGCAGAGTTTCCCGGCAGACAACAGGGCAAGCTTATCGAAGAGATTGAAAGTGTCGGTTGACGGCTGGTGGATACTTGCAATGACGATGATCTGAGACAACAAGGTCAGTCTCCCAGGAGCTAGTAAGTGACGCCAGAACAACCTTTGGGAAGCCACTGACCTTAAGCTCTTTGGCTGTCTTGCGAACGAAGGACATCACTTCACGGCTGGCGGTGGAGTCGAGGCCAGAAGTAGGTTCGTCGAGGAATAGAATTTTAGGTCCAGTCACAAGTTGACTTGCAACACTGACCCTGCGCTTCTGGCCGCCGCTAATGCCCTTCCGGATGGGTGTTCCAACCAGAGTATCAGAGCATGAATTCAGACCGAAGGCTGTCAGGAGGTACGCTGTAAGAGCATTGCGCTGAGCTTTCGATGACCTTTATCGGTCAATTAGCCAAGGTTGTAAACATATAAGAAAGGATCGACTGCTAACCTAGGGCGCGATAAGTGTGCCGCTATTTCAATCGTCTCCCGTGCAGTGAGCGACCCAATCAATGCATCATCCTGTTCGACAAAGGAAGCAATAGAGCGGAACGCAGCCGGAGACAAAGCATCGTCGTCCACCAGAAGCTCTCCAGAGACTTTCGCCTTACTAGTAGATGTCCGATGGGCGAGAACATTCAACAGTGTTGTCTTCCCAGAGCCTGATGGCCCCATAAGCGCAAGTACTTCGCCTGTATATGTATAATGGCCGGTTAGTTGACAGCTTTCCGTGAGATCCCCTCGCAAGATTACTTGCCAGCTTTGGCAATGCCAGAGACATTGTCGAGGATGCGCTTCGGCTTGCCTGTCGCACGATCCTTCACTTCGACGGTGCAAGCATCCCAGCTGTAAGAGTCAACGGAATTGTTGTGGAGCACGTTCAGTTGAGCGCTCTCGCTGTCCGAAAGCAATAGGGCCGGTTTCTCGGTGTGTGGATTCATTCTTGCCCGAATCAAATCTGGAAGGCTATGCAATTACGCCTTATTCACCGCCGTCAACTCGAAGACAGTGATTCGAAGGAGGCAGGTTCTCGTCGGCCGCAACAACTTGATAACTGGATTATCATTCCAGAAAGGCGCAAAGGGAGTCGCCGTTCATTCCGCTTGATACCGGATTTGGAGTGTTCTACTGGACCCCGTTCATCTGAAAAATGGAACTTCACGATTCACGGACTTAAGACGGCTAGCGGGAGCATAGCCGCTCAACGGGGCGTAAGCCGCCACGGCGAGGTGAAGAGCCTACCGCATAATTTCGAACGAAGGGGTGTAGACGCACAGCAGCTGACAAGAGAGCCGATTATTGCAGCTTATCTAAGCCCTAACTTGGAGTAGATACGGCCGCAACGGGTGAAAACAGGGGCCGTTGGAAACCCCAGTTCACTCACTCTGACGTAGTCCATTCGGGGTTCTGAGATGCTGTACTCGGTGCAATAACGCGAATTCATGCATGGGAGGTCCTAAATAGGGACAGAGGTTCGCTACATTCCCAATTACAAATCGAAGCGGCCAGGGTTCCGGTTGAGAGAGTGCAAATTCTCCCGTCACGCACAATCTAGCGTAGTAATTGTTCCTACGGCTCTCCCGTGGCTGTTGCGGAATCTCCTTTCTGATGTCACCTCCCCTCACTCACATATCCCAATACGGAACTCTTCGCCGACGGAAAGGAGTATTTGAAATGTTATTATCCATAAAACGTGTGCGCGTGCACAATACTCAGCTTCTGCGAGTCTAGACTCTCTGGTCCACAGGCTTTCATTCATTGAGACATCTGCGAGTTGAGGCCCGTAAACCTACTGCTACAGTCCTACGTTAAGCCCCAACTCTAACTGTTCATGTTAGAACCACATTTACTCCAGAGGCAAGGCAGTTCACGGGAGCCTTACTCTCTTTCTTGCGGTGCATGAAAATGTTCCATGTAATTCTGTGATTTTAAGGACCAAGAGTGTGTCATAGTAGATTTTGCTTCAAACCCAGCTAGCTCATCGTGTCCACTGGGGTCTTCAAAGTGGCAGCAGTACTTATACAGCTAATATTCACTAGCTATACTTCAGCCTCTCTTGTCCGCACAGCTTCCTCTTGTTGAGAATGACATGGATACCCTTCGGATTCCGGAAGTCGGCGACTTGTAATAATAGGCCCGTTCCTACCTACCATCCACGGCGCTACAGCGAGAAATTACCCCTTTGACTAAACTCACCGTTAAGTTGTTGACTTCGTACTCTCGATCTGTCTGTTAACGCCGCAACTCACTTGCACTATGCGACTTATTTACGCCGAGGAATTCACTGGAGAGCAACAGGTGAAATGGGGATATAGATACAGTCACATTTATGCATTATGCATCGAATAGCCGGAAAAAAAAGGAGGATTCGTTGAGAGAGATATAGCGATATACATTAAAAAAACAGTTTAACTACTTCCCACGAGCTCGCTCACGTATGCCCACATAGATTTCTCCAAGGCCGAGAATGTAAAATCTATTCCAACTCCTAACACGCCAGAAGCCAGAAGCCCTTGAAAGAACAGGACGACTCGGCATACCCAATCTTGTTTGTACTCTCGTACATGTGCCCAAGGGACCAGCCCAGCCAGGACCTTCAACCACATCTCCCAAGTCGACATACTCCCTACATCCTCAACGCCTCCAACACCATCCGATCCAAACTCTCAAACCCATTTTCAACAAAATACCTCCTCCCAGACCCCTCACGATCCCTAGAAGCCTCATCATCCGCGTCCTCACCGTCCTGCTCCGCCCCCGCCACCGCTTGCTCATCCGCCCCATCCACCCCAGCCAAAAGCTCTTCGAGCTCCACGCTTCTCTCTTCCTCAGTTTCCTCAGCAATAACTCGCATCCTCCCCTCCACCACCGCCCCCGCCACAGCACTCACCCCCGGTGGTAAAAACGGCCTCAGCATCATCTCGCCAACCCTAAGCCCTTCCATCGCCTCCCACAACCTCTCCCTATCCACTCCCGCATCGAGCCGTTCAGTCCGCTCAAACAGCCCTTCAACACCCCACAGCCAATGCAACACGCGGAACTCATCCCTCGTCTCACAACGCAGTGCGCGACTCTTCCGCAACCGCGCCGGCAGAGAAGGGTGCTTGAACTTCGCCTCCACGCGCCGGCAAAAGGCCACGAGGTGGCGGAGCAGGAGGCGGATCCAGGGTTCGGCGAAGGGGAGGTAGCGCAGGGCCCAGAGGTCGGCGATGTCTTGGAGGGCTAGCTCGTCGGCCATTTCGGCTCGGATGTGCGCGTCCAACGACCTCATGATGTGTTTCTCGGGGCCATTGCCCAGGAAGGCGAGGGCTTGGTGCACGGCGATTAGCGTTGCGAGGTCGGCCTCGAAGGCTGCGTGTGGGTGCAGCAGTTGGTGTTCAGTCCAGCGGAGGATGGTGGTGAGGCCGTGGTGCGTGGTGCTGTTGTGGGGGAGGAGGGCGATGAGAGGGTTCGAGGGGAGCATCCAGATGTGGAGCGTTGGGAAGAGGAGGGATAGTTGGCGGGGGGTGAGGGTAGTGGAGATGGGGGTGTGGCCTGGAAGAGTGATGAGAGGGGTGAGGGTCAGGCTGGGGCTCGGAGATTTGCGTGCTGTGGTGCGGGCCATGTTGGATGCTTGGTTCACTGAGGATTGATGTCGGGCCGTCTTGTCTTAGAATGGGTGGTTTAGACGGCGGGTTCGGACATGAACTTGCTGATATTTCCGCCCGAGTGCGCGGAAGAAGCCCATTTACCTTTATACGTGGAGTCCTTTACAATGTGCGAGGTATACAGTGACTCTCTGCATGGTGTTGACCGGGTTGTCCTTTAACAATGTCGAAGTGTCTCAGTGGAAGTTGGGAGTCGATCTCTCCACATTGTGCAGTGCAGAGGTGAACATGCACGAGCGCTCAAGTCCACTTGGCCAGTTCGACTCGAATCGAATTGTTGAGATCGTCGAACTCGAGGATACGAGGGTTCGAGAAAATCCTCCCATTTCTCCCTCAGCGGCCCAGCCACATCCTAGCGCACCACGACCTATATCGCCCTCTCGAAAACGACCTCATATTCCTCATCCACCACCTCTCCACTCTCATCCAGTATCTTCCTCGCCCCCATCTTGCAGATCTGCACCTTACCCACCACCACGCCCTCAGCCCACACAAACTTCTTATACTCCTTAATCAGCGCCGAAGCATCGAACCGCATCCAGCCTTTTGAATCCGGTCCATGTCCCTGCGTTCGATCCTGAGCTTCTGGAAGTTCCGGTTGCGCAGGTAAGAGGGATATTCCTTCTGATTCCACGGTCGACGGGTAGGGTGGTATCGCGCTAACAGCGCTATTCACCTCCTCCTGCACCTCCTCATCAACATCAACCACTTCCTCACCTTCCCCTATCCCACTCTCCTCATCCCGTTCGAGCATCTGTTCCCTCTTCCTAACCTTCTCCCTCTCTTTCTCCCTTCCCATCCTTTCCCCTTTCTTCTTTCCTTTACCCATCCATTTTCCCCCTCCCCCTCCTCGTCCTCTCGGCATAGCATACACCGTATTCAGCACCGTAGCGTGTAACCTAAGGGGTCTTTTGTCATCAATCACCCACCCCTTCTCCATGAATGTCCTCCTAAGGGCATCGGCAAAGGGGAGGAGGCGGGAAGTAGCATCCACCGGTTCGGCGTAAAGGATACTCGTCTTCTTGGGTGATTGCATGGGATGCAAAGCTCTCAGGTCCAGCGTCAACGGCGTCGGCCTATCAGCTCCAGCATCGGAATCTATCTTCGGTGCTTCCTGTTCTGACTGTTCCCCCTGCTCTGTCCCTTCACCCTCTACACCCGCTCCACTTGCCCTTGATTCCGACAACAGCTTTCGCAAATCGAGTTCTTCACCGGACAGAAATTGCCGCACTTCCTCCAAAGCCTCCTTATCCAAACTCATGACGCCCAGCGTCAGATGCATCGTCCCGACCGGCCTAATCGCCTTCCTCGGCACCCCGATCCTCTTCTCTTCCACATCCTTTGCAAATCTATCCAACGCCTGTGCCAACTCCGATTTCGATCTCTCGTTGATGAGTGGTAGGCAGAGGAAGTGCGTCAGTGGTGGTTTCTTGGGCTTCTTCTCCCTGCCCTTTTGCTTGCCCTTTTCTTCTCTTTTCGTCTTCGCGGTGATGGCTTCCTCTTGCTCCTCTGCTTTGTCTGTGAGATTGGTTTTGGCTGGGATGCTGGAACGCGTGGGGGGTGGGGAGATGGTTCGTTGTAACGAGCTTCCTGGATCTTGCAGGGACGTTCTTATCCCGGCGTTGTCGTTTAATTTCTCACCGTCAAGGAAGGTGTTGTATTCGCTTTTCTTTTGCTTTTGCTTTCCCATAATGGTGGTGGAGTGGGCAGTACAAGTGGAGAAAGATTTACAATGAAGCAGCAAAGCGCGAAGCGATGTATCCTTGGAAAGGCAAATGTGGGATTTGATTTGGAGAAGAGAACGAGACGGATGAGGTAGAGGAGATGAATGGTTCAACAATGTTGAGAGAGCTAGGAAAGGGGACGAACGGGTCGTTGATGGTGCAGGAGCCCAGACGGGAAGGCGACAATGTACGATCCGGCGCCCTGAAAACGAGGCACACATGAACTGTCGACTTCAATTTGCTCCGATCAGAGGAAAAGGAGAAGAGAAAAGAGAAAAGAGATGAAGATAGCAGGAAGTGGTGAGGCCAATCATCCATCGATCAATTCTCGGTATAGCTACATAGCTATGGGTAGGCATAAAATCCATAACACAACTCCAGAGCTCGTGTGAGATCTCACAGCCTTGGTTGCCTGGCCCGATCGATGACGTAATCTTCCTCAGCGGGGCCACCAGTGCGGGACAGAATTCGTGCGCGCTCTCTGAGTGAGGTGTAGCTTGTGTCAGCGCGCACGAATTCTGTCCCGCGCTGGTGGGGCAGGTGAGGCGCAAATGCACCGCCACAGATTGGGCGCAACCTGGGGAAGTCTGCCACATGGAGGGGCCCAAAATGTCATCATACGCCCAAAGTTAAAGACATACCGTGTAGGGCTGGAGACTCGGGCACGTTTTTCTGACTTGCGGGCATACTATACACACGCTATGTGGGATATGCGCAGAACGGGTTCAGGTTTGCCAGTACCCTAATCAAACTCACTGGAGAAGCAGGTAGTATAATAGGAATCTTCCAACCCCGTAGCCATGCCAGAAGAAGGGTATGGGTGGAGACAAGAGAAGCGTGATCCGCAGTAACAGAAATCTAAGGTGGGAAATAGAAGCAGCAGGAGCGCAGCTTCATCGTTCGTCGAAAATGGTAGGAGTAAGCCAATCAACAAGAAAGAAACGTCAGATACAGGCACTGAATGTAGGGCAAGCGGGCGATGGAGAGGCATCTTGTCCACGTTGTACACGTTGCCGCACGGCACGAGTCCGTTTGTTCGTCCCATCATTTAGTCCTTTCGGTGCTCTCGTGCGTATTTGCTGTGAAATCGCATGGCGCCGCACATCCCTCGCCCAATCGCTCCCTTCCCCCCTCCCTTCATCACAGCCAGGAGATACCCAAGGGTGCCTCACGAACAGCGAACAGCAGCCGTCCGCGTGAACGCCTCACCTTCCCTCCTCTCCTCATGACTCGTCCTTATAGAACTTCTTCAGCACCTTCTGCACGTCGCCAAACTCCTTCTTCACCTGCGCAATCTCCGACTTCAGCTTCTCCAGCGCCTCCTCCTCGGTAATGTCCGCCGAGCCCGCCTCGTCCTTCTTGTGCCCGTAGTGCTGGATCTTCTCGCAGGAGTGCTGGACCTTTGTGAGGCCGAGCGTGGCGGATGAGCCCTTGAGGAAGTGTCCGAGTTCGGAGAGCGTCTTGAGGTCTTTTGCGTCACTGGGCGTGTGCGTCAGTCGAGCATGTCTTTGGGAATCGCGGGGACGTTTATGCGCGAGGGCAGAATTCGTGCGCGCAAAACCGCGGGGAGCCAAAGGGGCGCACTCACAGACTCGAGTCCATTTTGTCGAAGGTGCTGTCGGCCTGGGTGAAGAAGTCGTACACTATGCTCTTGCTGAAGTCGCGATCGTCGACGCTGTCGTCCATTTCCAGAATCTGCTCAAATGTCGCCTGGTCGATGCGGTCTTCTGCGCCGGGGACCTCCATGATGTTGTCGCCTACGCTACCCTGGGACGCGTGCGTGTTAGATCAAGAATGACGGAGAATGAAACTGTTGATGATGTGATTGAGGATTGGTGGGGGAGTCGCGCTGCCGAGGAGAGAGGGAGAGAGAGGACGAGGGAACAAAGTGCCGGAGGGATGCAGCGATAAGATGATATTTAGATACAGGTAATGATGAATTCGAGGCATACGCTCGTGGAGGTGTAGAATCAATCGCAAGTCGAAGAGGGCATCTCAGGAGAGCCTCTGCAGGAGGGGTGATAGATGGAGGGGTAACAAGTACTGGTAACGACATACCCTGTCGTCGTCTTTGCCCGAATCCGACCTAGCCATGTTTTTATCCGAGCCTCGCGAAAAGATGGAGCCGGAGATTCTGTGTGTGGGAAGAGGAACACCTTTGTGAATTGTACTGTAACTTTTTCTGCCCAACACGTTTTCCTCTTTTCTCGGGGGTTGCGAGAAGGCCGTGGCCGGCTATGCGATTGGTATGATTCGCTCGAGGGGTGTGGAGGGGGTAACGTGGAGGGCGGGGACGTTTGCTAAGGTTCGTGCAGAATGACAACGGCGGGGAGTCTTGCTTTTTCGAGGAATGGCAGTGAGTGACAGCTTCTTTTTCTTCACACTGCTGGCCTCTTTTGCGAAGGGTCGGTTTGGGTGTCGAGTAGTACTGTGGTAGTCGTAGGTGATGGTGGAGCACTTCGCCGTAGTTATTCGCTGGCTATGACGACACGGCGGGAGCTCGATCTGTGATGTCGGCGGTCGAGACCGTTAGTGAACAGTGACGAGGGAAATACGAACAGACTTGTCGACAAGTGTGTGAAGAAGAAGAATTCTTCTGAGTTCCTGGCAAGATATCCAGAGCAAGAAGTAGGTTATCTCCTTTCGGGGGGATCTTCTCCACTTCTCTTACGACTAATCCCACCTGGTCTGCACACCAGTCAAAGAACGAATTGTATTTCCTCGGAATGGGTGCCGAACGCGGGACTGCGCTTGAGCCCCTGTTCCGTAAGGGTCTACTGTGTTAAGAGGGCGAGCGTGGAAAGGAGGGGAGAGTGTATATTTTACACAGGCACGAAGTACAGTTATCCCAAAGAGAACCAGTCGAGCTTGCAAGTCTGGAAGTGGAAGCTCCCGTCACGGGAGCGGCATTAGGGCTCATATACTGCACAGTACCAGTGTAGCGCCAAAGGGGGGAAGGGGAGCAACGATGGGAACCCTATTGCATCACTCGCCACTGGCTGGATCCTTTGCCTTATTTACATACCTACCGTATACTGTATATACCAAGGTACCGTTTTCCCCCATCCGTATTCGGACTCTTCCTGCCGTCCCCGCGATTTTCTTACCCTGCACAGTACGGTGACAGTGACCTGAATGTGGGGTGGGTGGCCAAGGCCGTCCTTCACTGCTACCTGCCCCCTTTCGTCTAGCAGGTATCCGCTTCAGACGATCGAATATCTCCCATCTCGTTCGCTTCTTCGAGGAAAAGAGGCCCACAAGGCCTGCGCCGAACTGCGTCTTGTCGCTACTGGAGGAACACTTCAACACTCCTCCCACACCACCGCTCACTCAAGTCCCTGCCAACATCACCACCATGAACAGCCCGCTCCTCCCTGCCAAGCAAGTCCAGAACCCTCTCTCTCTTCATCCTTCCCGTCCTTCGTGCGTGAGAAAAGATTGGGAAGCAGCAGTGATCTGTCACTCTCGCAAGCGTCGGGCGGCAGTTTAATTTGTAAGGCGCGGAACAATGCTGGACCATTGACGTCGATGGCGCAGAGGGCCAGCGTCACTGTGCAGGGCGTGTGCCCTGGTCCGGGGACTTGGCTTTGGGCCCTGCGTTTGAGGGTTGTGAAGTTGTTGATCAATATCGGAGGGGCATGGATGATATACTTAGAATGGGACACATCACTCCGTACCGCAGTACTGTGTAAACTACACAGTTATCTACGCTCTTGAGATCCCCATAACCCTGGGACTACAAAATCGTCACCTATCATGTAAACAACCTTAGAGACTCCCTTCATCCCTGGGTCTCTTCTACAAGTACCACACATCGGAGAGTAGTATTCCACCTGCGGCATACCCCAGCCCAAGGCAAAGCAAACCATACAAGTAACTGCAGACATCAGATGATATCTGCATATCAACCCTCCCCAAAGTAGTCCCTGTCGTGTCGATCTCTTCTTCTCCGTCCCTCCATCGTGCTCACCGCTCCAGAAGCCAAGATACATGCATGCTCCAGTACCACGTCCCAGAGACTGCAGTTCAGTACACACAGTACACAACAGGGACGACTTTCAAATCAGGGTCTCGTACAGCGGATACGCTTGCATCGCTTGTCATTATGTACACAAGTTGTACGGTACTGTTGTAGGTGTAGATATAGTAGCTTAGTAAGCTTCCTGGGTCTGTCTGCATGCCTTGCACCTGCATGAGCGCGGGGTTCGGAGTTAAGCGCGACATCTATCGTCCGTCCGTTCCTTGGACCATGGACGTGAACGTGGGGGCGGGGTGACTTTGGGCCCTGAACTGGGAGCTTTTGAAATTTACAGATGTACAGAAGTGGCCATCGCGAGGCGATAGTGACATGTTATAAAACTGTGTGGAAACTAAATATTTGTAAAAAGGCATACCGTCAAACTGCTAGAGATTAGGACTAAAACTAAGGATATACCTTGGAGTCCTGCTCCAGATCTTCTTCACATCAGCAGGATGAGGGCTATAACTCCGTTAACTCTCAATATTATCCCTAGTTTATAAAAAATGACTTGGGGTCCGTAAAACGTTCACTTAGCTTGGCCTGTACACTACCGCTTACCCCTCACCTCTTCTAGTTCTTACACCTACCGTTGTTTTGCTATAAGTTGCCCGATACCCGCTACCGTGGAGTTCACAAGTTCCAAGGTTTGTGAGACACCCAAGGCAAAACAAGTCTTTTGTACGCATTTAGAAACATGTGAATACGTCACTTCCCTTCATAACACTCTCTCAGCCAACACCCACACCCACAAACTGCCTTGCCTGATACAGTAGATTTCCGAGCCACTCCATCCTCTCCGCGTCCCAACAGGCAAAGATCTTCCCCAAACCGACGAAACCGAAATCCCGCGAACCACGACAGACGACCAGCTACTGTAAAACATCTCAGCGGTTTCTTATTATTAACGGCAAAAGAGACTCTGCGGTTGGAGAGGTCCTGCAGACTCTTAATTCCTGCGTACTCGAGACATGGGAACAATATTCTGTTTACACCGTTGTAGAAGTTACAGTCCATTTTGTACTATGTATTGTGTACGTACCAGTATGACCTCACACTTCTAAGATTAGCCAAATTACAGTACAGTACAGTACAGCCAGCTTCGTCACGCTTGTTCCGCTATGCACACCATGCCGAAACGACGCCTCAGTGATTGCCCAAACCCAAAGTCGTTTTGACGCCCAAAGCACCAGTCCTGCACCGGCACAATTTAACCAGTAACCTTGTAGATGGCCTCGGCAAGACGCTTGACGTTGCCGGTGGTGATGCCGGCAACTGATATTCTGCCGTCCTTGGTAGCATATACAGAGTGCTGTGAGATTATGGTCAGCATGCATGCCCTCGGCTGGGAGCGGGACGACCCCTATATGCAACATGACGTACCTCTTTGGCCAGAACCTCCATCTGCTCAGGCTTCAGTCCGGTGTAGGCGAACATACCGATCTGGGAGGTGATGTGGCTCCAGTCGTGCTTGCTTCCGAGCTTTTCGAGATTCTCCTTGAGGAGGGCGCGCATGGTGATGATGCGGTTGGCCATTCCCCTGACCTCGTCAAGCCACTGCTTCTTAAGTGTAAGGTCGTTCAAGATCTCCGAGGCAATCCGAGCGCCATGGATCGGAGGGTTGGAGTAGAGCGGGCGGATAAGGATCTTGATCTGGGACTCCACGCGCTTCTTCTCCTCGGCGCTTTCGCAGACAACGGAGAAGGCACCGACACGCTCGCCATACAGACCCTAGGCACCCTGTCAACAAGTGCAATCAGAGGAAGACTGTCAATACTCACCATGTTCTTAGCGAACGACTGAGCCAGAAGGGGGCGAAGACCCTCCTGGATGAAGTGTCGGAGAGCAAAGGCGTCCTTGTTGGTGTCGCCGCTGGCGAAACCCTGGTAGGCCATGTCGAAGAAGGGCAAGTGCTCCTTCTCCTTGACGACCTCAGCAATCTTCTTCCACTGTTCCTGGGTGGGGTCAACGCCGGTGGGGTTGTGTGCGCAGGCGTGGAGAAGGACAATGCTGCCCTTGGGAATGGACTTGAGATCAGAGATCAAGCCATCGAAGTCCAGGCCAATTGTGTCCTTGTTGTAGTAACGATACTTTTCGACTTTCAAGCCGGAGTCCTTGAAGATGGCAGCGTGGTTGGCCCATGAGGGCGTGGGGATGTAGATGGTCTTGTCGCCGGGATAGAAGCGCTCGAGGAACGCACCACCAATGCGAAGGGCGCCAGTTCCGGAGATGCTCTGGGTGATGGTCACACGGCCCTCCTTGACGGGTGCAGAGTCGGGTCCGTAGGCGAGCTCAAGAGCAGCCTTGGTGAAGGAAGGACCGCCAGTGATGGCGGCATACTCCTTGTCCAAATCACCCTCGACGAGCTTCTTCTCGGCCTGCTTCACGGAGGGCAGAACGTAAGGCTTGCCCCTGTCATCACGGTATGCGCCGACGCCTGCGCTCGTTAGCGCGTGGGTTCTTCCAATTGCGTGGGCCGAGTGTACGCACCGAGGTTGATTTTCTCGGGGTTCCTGTCCGCCTTGTACGCCTCGGTGATACCTGGGAGCTGTTAGTCGGGCGCATAGATGCGTTTATCCATGTGGACTGACCGAGAATGGCCTGTAGAGGAGATGAGAGGTGAGCAGTGTATTAACAAGCGTTAATGGCGTTTACATACGTCCTAATTGCATGTCAGTACGGATCAATTGACAATTGAGGATTCACACGGGGGTTCACTCACAGGTGGGCCTTCGGGGACCTTGGCCCAAGCAGAGACAGCCCTAACTCCAGTCCTGAACGAGAGGGGCCTGGTTGCGGCCTGGCGCAGAGCAGTTCTGGAGGAGGCAAGCATGATGACTGCTGGTGGTGAAGGAGCAATGACGACGTGGAGGACGGAGGAATGGAGATGATGAGGGAATTTGCAGACGTGGGATGTCGTGAGAGGAACGGTGTGAGTCGACAGTTGCCCCAATAATAGTAGGTAATAATCCTCCACGTTGCGGTTGATTGGTTTTTGTGGAGTCAAGCGTGGGAGTTTGGAGCTTGGTACGGTTCGCGGCCTCTGCGTCGAAAAGCCTGGGCAGGGCCGCCATGCCCAGGACGGCTAAGTTCCAGCCGAGGCGAGCACTAGCGCCGGTAATTTTCTGGAACCTTTTGGCACGTCGTAGTGAATTGCTGCTGTGCATACTCCCTCACATTTCCACTATCATGAGACGAGCCCTTCGCCACGCGAAGAATGCCCTCGACCATGAGTCTCACCTTCTGCATTCTCAGATTCCGGACTTTCTGTGCCCAGCACTCCTCCGACCACCTCTGGTCTCTCCGATACGCTTTTCAAGTTCGCCGCGCCCAACGAAACCATTCTCGACTCTAGGAAGAAGAAGAAATGAAGCCGCTGTCAGTGCGAACGAGCACGCCTCTCCCGAACCTCTTCAATCCGTACCTGCGACCCCCTCCCCAATCCGGTCCCTCCCACGCGCTTGCCCTGGCTGCGGAGCCCCTTCACAAGTCTACGATAAGAAGGAAGCAGGATACTATGACATTGACCGCAAAGCTGTGAAGAGATATCTGAACTACGACCCGGAGGAACAGGAAAGGAAGCAAACTAGCAAGGAAGATGAGAACACCATCTACACCGAGTCACTGAAAGCATTAGACCCCAAGATCCGTGAGGAACTCGGTCTCCCTGCAGAGACCCCCGAAGTCGCGCCAGAGGAGCCAGAGAAGGCAACTCCTCCTGATACTCCCGTCTGCGATCGCTGCCACAACCTCATCCATCACCATATTGGGACGCCTATCCACCATCCCTCCGTCGAGGCAATCCAACAGACGATCGCCGAATCCCCCCATCGCCGCAACCACATCTACCATGTCCTCGACGCCGCAGACTTCCCACTCTCCCTTATTCCAAATCTACATTCAGCGCTGCGATTGCCCAAGCTACGAACACAGAACCGAAGAGCTAAACATAAAGGCTGGGTTGGGGAAAATAGGATTGCGCAGGTCAGCTTCATCATAACCAGGGCCGACTTGCTGGCCCCCCTGAAGGAGCAGGTTGACAAGCTGCTCCCATATATGCAAGAGGTACTCCGCGATGCTCTAGGCCGCGTCAATCGCAATGCGCGTCTCGGAAATGTGCATCTCGTCAGCGCCAAACGAGGCTGGTGGACCACCAAAGTCAAGGAAGACATCTGGGAGCGTGGCGGCGCAGGCTGGATGGTCGGCAAAGTCAATGTCGGCAAATCCAATCTCTTCGAAGTTGTCTTCCCCAAAGGCCGCGGCGCCGACTACCAACCCATTGCGCAGATCCGCAGCGCCGCCGAACGCGAACAAATGCTTGCCCGTGCAAACACCTTAGAAGAGCTCGAACGCGTACAAAGGCAACTCGCAGAGGAAGATGCCGCCATCGAGCGTAGACGAAAGCAACCCATCCTCGAGCCCGAGGAATCCCTTCCCGAAGAGGACGAAGAAGATTTCGACCCCGACGCCCTCCTGCCCCCTCGCCAACCATACACCCCTTACCCGGTCCTCCCACTCACCTCCTCCCTCCCCGGCACCACCGCTTCACCCATCCGCATCCCCTTCGGCCGCAACCGCGGCGAACTCATCGACCTCCCGGGCCTCGCCCGCACAAACCCCGATCTTACCACCTTTGTCCACCCAGACCATCACGACGACCTCGTAATGAAACACCGCGTCAGTCCTGATCGTCTCCCCATTCGACCACGCCAGTCCCTCCTTCTAGGCGGCGGCCTCATACGCATCACTCCCGTAACCGAAAACCTCGTTTTCCTCGCACACGCCTTCACCCCTATCGAGCCGCACGTCACGTCGACCGAGAAGGCAATCGGCATCCAGAATCAGACTCGCGAATCGGGCGTTCCCTCCATCCTCCTCCCCAACGTGGGCCCCAAGATGAAATCTGCAGGCACATTCCAGCTGAAATGGGACGCCACCAAGAAACTGGCGGGGCCTCTCACGTCCCCCGTGGCAGGCAAGATGAGACCCGAAAACCTGCCGTTTACGATCTGGAGCACAGATATCCTGATTGAGGGCGTTGGGTGGGTGGAACTAAGTGCGCAGGTGCGGAAACCCAAGGGTTGGCAACCCGTGGGGATGGTGAAGAAGGATCCGAATCACGCCAAGATTGAAAGGGAGAGGAGGGCGGCGGAGGAGAAGCGGAGGAAGGACGAAAAGTTTGCGGCTTTGAGGACCGAGGCTGCTGCTGAGGGGGAAGGCGATGCGTTTGATCGCGCGGGGATTACGGGCTTCTCGACCACGCAGGCGGCGCGCGAGGAGCGCGAGAAGCAGCAGCGGCGTGAGGATGCCGAGGCGTTTGTCGAGGAGATGGAGCAGCAAGAGTTTCCCGAGGTGGAGGTTTTTACGCCCCTGGGAAAGTATGTTGGTGCGAGGAGGCCCATGTGTGGCAGTGTGTTGGGCGGGAAGAAGTATGTTTCTAGTCGGGAGAGGAAGGCGAGGCCGAGGCGGGCGATGGCGCCGGTGAGGGGGAAGGCGAGTAGTGTGAAGAAGGAGGCGAGGAGGGGGACCAGTGGGTGAGTAGTCAGTCGATGCCTATTCATGTTGGAAACATCTCTAGCTATAGCTCGTTGTATGAGCGAAGAGAGATGTATCACCACACTGTACGAAAAGCGATTGTAAATTATGTCATCTAAATTTCTGTGTAGAATAATGTAGACACCCAGTGTACCTTACGATGACTCCATTACGCAGTTCTCGTAAACGCCGCATGATGGATGGCTGATAGCCAAATAATATGGCTACGTGGAAACCTCTATCCGTTCCGCCGAATCCTCCATGATGTAATCCAACCTTGATATGCGCCACTCTGCGCGCGGAGGTTAACAACACCGCACCCCTTCGCAACGTTCACCCAAATCTTTACGTCGGACTTGCGATCGGTACATATGACCTTCCCGTGGCCGTACCGTTTGTCCGACTGCAGCTTCTTCTTATCAACAGGCGCCATCATTTCAGACATTCTTCTTCTTCTGTAGCTCGTCCTTCTCATTCGGCTAATCTGAGCCGGCTGCCCTCTTTTCCAAGATATCCAGGAAATTCTTCATCTCCTCCGCACAGCTGCCTCTTTTGACACAGCCAGGGAATGTGGCGACGAGATCGCCTTCCTTATATTGCCCATTTTTCGGGTGCGCGGGGCCAGAAACGTACGAGTTGAGCATGTCCTGCGGGATCATGGCGAGTTTGGCGAGGATGGTGCCGTGCCACCTGTAGCTGTCAGTCAGCATGGCTGTACCCTATTTAGTGCACGAAATGTAAAAGCCAGACGTACTGTACTATGTGTTCCAAGGCATGTAACTCGGCCTTTTGGAAGTTGTACGAGCGGTAGATAGGGTCGAACCACGCATCAAGGAAGTACTTCGCCCACTCCCCATTCCGCACCACGAAGCTGTTCGGCTGCAAGCCTTCCTTATCCTGCGTCAAGACCAGATCGATTCTATCACCCTTCAGATTGGCAAAGGTCTTGATGACACTATCAGGGGGGACCACGGGCTCATTGACGATCATGAGTTTCTCGAGGCGGGAAGGCGCGAGTACGTGCGAAGTGATCGGGATGGAGGGGTTCATGATCAGGGAACTGCTGTCGAGGTACCAGAACCAGGTCGAGCTCGGGTGGAGGGTCATGGCATGGCGCATGGCGGGGACTTTGGCCCAGGAGGCGGGGGAGTTGCGAAGGGGATATTGGGAGTCAGTACGGAAGAAAGTAAGGTATCCTGCATGATTCCCGTTGGTATTTTCCTACGTTGTTTCCTCTAATGGAGGTACGCACCGTGTCTCTTCGCATAATCCTCTCGGTTCGCCTTGATCTTCTCCACCCACGCTGCGTCCGCCCTAGGATCGAACACGGTGACAATCACCACCGGCGGGCCCGTCCCTATTATTGCTGCCGCAGAACTGCCGCCCCTTCCCCCTATAAATCCGAAGAGCCATAGTATCGCGACAAAACCCAGGACAGCTACTATGATGGTCCGCAGCTTGTCTCTCCGCAAAAAGGCCCGTAGCGCATATGGAATCTGTATCCCGCCCCTTGATTGCCGTGCGGCATATGGAGGAGGTCGCGACGTCTTGCGCGGAGGCATAGCGAAGTGCATGTCGGGGGTGGAACCGCGGCCAGGGAGGCCAGGTAGATGCGGTTCGTTCAAACGAGCGATAGCAGTTGGAAAGCGTTGGGAACCGCTAGAGAAGCTACGAAATCATGCTTGACGGGATAGCCAGTACGCGACCGAGGCAACGAGGCTCTATGGGACGAGGGAGTAACAGAGAGCCGAATATTGCGAGTGAGGTGAGAAAGTCAAACCCGAGAATTGAATAATTACACAGTATGAAGAGGTGAGGACTTGGCAGATATAGTGGCCCGTGCATCGGTCCCTTGAACCCCTGGAATTCCTGTCCGGCGTCTGCATTCGCATCGACGCTGGAGAAAATGGGCATTTGGGTGATTATTTTCACTAGAAAGACGGTGATGTTGTTCACCGCCTCGGCTTGAGCCTGTCGCGATGGCTCGCTATCTTGTACTGAATCCCGACGGCGTTAATGTGTTGAGAGTGTACTGTGAGCCATGGACGACCTTGAACTATGACGTTGAGCGATAGTCATCACATCCCATCAGCCACACTTATATATCAACACATTCTCTTTAGCCTCACTCAATCAATTCTCTCCGTAGCGGGAATCATTGAATTTTCTATAGCCAACCACAGTTCTGCGCTTTCATTCTACACGCAAAGAACCACCTTTCCACACTCAACATGGTTGAAAAGGTACTCCAACTCAAATGCAGCTGCAATACGTACGGATGGGGAAAACAGGGCTCCAAGTCCCTCGCAGCATCATTATGCTCGAAGACTCCGGGAACAGACTTCAAGATCGACGAGAGCTCCCCATATGCTGAAATGTAGGTCTCTTCACCTTGGCTCGCATCGTCCATCTAACATGTTCATAGGTGGATGGGAACTTATCCCGAGCTCCCCTCATACGTCCTAAAGACTGGCGAGGACCTGCAAGATGTACTAGACAAGCATCCGAAAGAACTCATAGGCTCCAACGTCATCAACAAGTTCAATCATACGAAGCTCCCCTATCTCCCAAAAGTGCTCAGCATTGCAAAAGCGCTACCACTTCAACTGCACCCGGTATGTGGATCGCGTTTCCGAACGTCCGAGTATTGCTTACATGTTCGCAGAACAAAGAACTAGCAACTAAACTCCACGCCGAGGACCCTCAGAACTTCACGGACCCGAATCACAAACCCGAAATTGCCCTTGCCCTCGGCGACTTCGAAGCCTTCTGCGGCTTCAAGCCTCTCTCCACCATCCACCAGCTTCTTCAACTGGATCCCCTTAAGCAGTTTCTTCCCGATCCCCAAAGCAAAGAGTTCAACGACAAGACTTTGAAAGAAGTCGTCAGGACCATGCTCAAAGCATCCCCAGAAACCATCAAAAAGGTCAACGCCGCCCTCCTCAAGCTCCCTGAACCCTCATTCGGAAAGGACTCCTATATCCCCAAACTGATCCCCCGTCTCGCAGAGCAGTATGACGAGAGCGACAACGGCATCGTCGTAGCCCTGATCACGATGAACTACCTCCAACTCAAGGCCGGAGATAGCTTATACATCCCCGCAGACGGCATCCACGCTTACCTTTCCGGCGACATCATCGAGTGCATGGCCCGGTCAGACAATGTCCTCAACACGGGTTTCTGTCCACGTGCGAACCGAAACAGTGTAGACCTGTTCTGCGAGGTGCTCACCTTCTCACCACATGATCCCAAGGAGGCCATGTTGCCAAGTACACCATTCGAACGGAGCAAGAACGGTAAGACGAGGGTGTATGCGCCACCGCTGAGCGAGTTCAATATGTTGGCTACGGAACTGAAGGATGGCGAAAGCGAGGTTATTGCAGCTATTGATGGGCCGAGTATAATGATCGTTACAGAAGGACAGGGCTCGATGAAGGTAGATGGAAAAGACTATGAGCTCAGCGAAGGATATATTTTCTTCGTCGGACAAGGCGTCGAGCGCGAATTCCACGCGAAGAAGGGCTTGAAGATCTTCACAGCTTATGCTGAATAGTGGTACTTTGACCCGGCAGAAGGTATGCATTCTGTGTTGAGGTGCACTCAACATACATTGTACGTTAGCCCTAACAATGTATGTTCTTATAATCTTTCCCATGTTCACGGCTGTTGGCTGTACAATACACATGCGTGTCGAGCTCTACTTCCCTTGTTATTGAAGGATTTGCAACTCAAGCCCGTGACCCATAAGTATCTGCTCCTCTCCAGGCAAAGAGATGTTTAACTGGGATGCGAGCGAGGGAAGAAAGTTCTGATCAAAAGGGATGAGAAAAGTGGGCAGTCATCAGTCGTCGGACGAGACTGGGTGAATGAACTGAATATCTGCCCGGGCGAAATGTCAAGGTAAGGCTTCTACATTTTGGTTTTGCTAACGGCGTTCAGGGGTCGGCGCGCCTATGCGTGGTGGTACGCTTACTGACTATTTCTTGTGTTTTCAAAGGTAGGGGTTTGGTCGGGGACTACAAGAAGTTATCCGGCCGAATATGGACATGTTATACTACGGGAGTCTCTGGCTTGCACTTGCTGGGGGCTGGGATGAGGCTAATACATACTTTTTAGTTCGGTTATGTAGTTTTGATGCATGAGTGCCCAAGTGATGTGTGCTTTCTCGTGAGGATTAAGGGTGTGAGGGTTAAAATGCAGCAACCTACCCAACAACTTCTATGAAAAACTTTTGGACCGGGAAGATAGTTGAGAGGAGGATATGCGCGCTTTCTGATATCCCCGGTATGCGTGCGTCGCCTGCCATGATCTATATTTCACTCAACGACACAAATGGGTTCATATCAGGGTAAGAAGGTGTTTCTAAAGTGGGGTAGCAGAACCAGGTGCACTTATGTCTGCAGATCAAAATTCAAAGCCAATTCGTATTTCTGTGCGATAATATTGTGGCGTCCCCTAAAAATCTACCATCGATTTTGGAAAACGGGAGCTGTTTGCGGCGAAGCGCCTTGAGGGTTTTGTTGGTGGCATACTCCGTAGATATGTGTCGGCATGGCGGCGGCGGCGAAGTGCAAGTTCTTTGTTTCCCTCCCAAGCCGCCCTTGCAAGGTGCAACAATCGCGGGAGAAGAAGAAAGCATAATCGGTCCTCATTTGAGGGAGGGGAGATTATCTCGGGGTTGAAAATGAAGGTGAAAAGGAACCCTATTCGAGGAAAGGGCCGACTTATACATAGTGTTTTTGAAAGGCGCCGTTGTTCGCACGGATTTGATCAGTCAGGCTAGCGGTGAGCTAAAGTGCGCGTTCCTTAGATATTTAGTCTTGCAATCCTGCACATTGGATTTACCTGGTGGACGGAGAGATCCGATCTTCTTATCCCGCCACCACCTCTCACACAATGCCCCACGCGCCATAGTGCCTCTCGGCCCTCCCAAGTTCAATGAAAAACCTGAACTAAGAGGCACGCTTAGCACGTGGGGCGGGTAGCTGAAATCGTCCCGCGTTGGCCGCCGAAGCAGAGCGAAACCTGGCGGGGAATGGACTTATAATTGCACTTGCATTGACGCGGCAACTTGACGGCTGGTATGCTAAACGGACGACGTCGTCCCATACCCGTTGGTCTGGGTTTAGGGACATGCTGGACCGTAGATCAATACATCTAGACTTGGAGATCGTCCCAAGGGGCAAAGTGAACATGAATGATGGCTTTCTGCGGGAAGTTGGGCTCGAGAGTCCGCTAGTGAGGTACGATCACACATAGGAAATTGATCAGGGGACCTTCCGGCCCGTTCATAACATAAGGACTCGTCCTCCCAGATGCAGGTTTCAAGCGGGGTTGAAGCCATTTTCCACATTTGGCATTGCGGCGACGTCGTGGCTTCTCGAGCACGCTCCCGCCACGCGTCGCGTGGAAGCCCGACTGCCACAGAATCATCTTTTCTTCCACGACCGCAAACCTCCTACTCGTTGTCCAGAACATGTGATGGGAAACGCTGGCTTCTTGTTGTGATGATTGGATGTATCGGCGATGTTTTTTTGTGCTGAGGGGTGAACTCGGCTCAAGTTGTTCGAGGGATCCTGTGATGGAGTTCTTTGTTCGACGTTGGTGCAGCTTCTGACTGGTTGACTTGCCACGAGGGAGATATTGAGAGCGCAAGCCTCGCCGAGAGATTCCACTGCGTCGGAAAACAGGTCAAGTCCAGAGCTCCCTCAGCGACTGTGTGGCTCGGCCAACGTGTGTGTAACGCTGCTAAACCACGCAAGGAGATAACAACACAACCATGGATGCCACGACGATGCTGTTTCTTTGTCGTGGAGCCGTACGTTATGCGGGAAGGAGTGACGCTATAACGATTTGGTCTCAGTTACCAGATTACCTGATCGGTGTGCAATTGCAGAGGCATAAGGGATCCAGCTGTACGGACACTCGCCGCCACGGGGACCGCGGAGTGCGCTCCAGACGGTGTGGAAGAAGGGTAGAAATGAAGCTCGCCAGCAGAGAGCAGAGGCTTTGTAAATGCCATCTGCCGCCGCAGGCATTTATGATTCTTAACTGACGCCTGCCACGTCCACGGATTTCCCACCCCTCGCCGCAAGCGGAACTTCGTTACTCAGGTTTGCTACACTACTAGTAGTACACCTGCCCTTCTGGCTTCGCCTCTGGTAGCCGCCAGAGACAATGCCGCCATGGTTCAGCGCGCGCAGATTGTGCTGAGCCGGTTGGAAAGTGATAGAGGACGGCTTGAGGGCGGTGCCCTGGGTACGATGAGCAAGAGCAGCGCAAGCAGCCCGCCCAAGGCTATGCGGTCGAGTTCGACGTCAACGATCACCCGATTTCCTTCAGCAACTCCGTCCACACAGTCAGCACCGGTTGACTCTCCTCTCGAGTCGAGCGGCTCCAGGCGGCCCTCCATCATAAGCCGCCTGAAGTCGTCCATCAGCACATTTTCCACGGCCACTGGCGGTCCCCAGCGATTAGCTGTCTCACCAGAAGATTTCCTGAGTCTCCCGGAGTCTCCAGAGAAACGTTTCATAGACTCGGTGGGTATGGTCATCCCCGGGGTATGTGATAGGAAGCAGTGCTCCCACCCGCTCGCACATTTCGTCATCAACTGGAGGCTCTGCAATCCAATCGAGTATACCACGGCACTGGCTGACCATGGAATCACCTTCTCGGATTACACCCTCCTCCTTGCCGCACTGGCCAATTTTCTTGAAGACATGCCTCCCGAGCCGAAGCCAAAGAAATACAAAGTAGAATCAGGAGAGCAGTTCGGGAAGATAAAGCAGCAAGCGGCGCAGCTAGACCGACTCCTGCGGGACATCACCCACAGCTGGCGGACTCGAGGAGTGCCAGTGATGGTCTGCGTCCGATCTTTCGCTCTCTTCACTCCCAATCGCGTCTCGGAATCCCACATCCAAGTCCTCCACGTACCATTCCCTCACGAGTCCTCGCCGCGCCCTTCCGAAGAGCGCATATCCTCCGATCCCTTCGAGATCCCATCCCTAGCCCAAGAGCAAGACCAAATCAGCGTCTCGACCCCCCACCGCAAGACCGGCAGCCAACCCCAAACTCCCGTCCCAACCGGCACCGCACTCTTCCACCACCACCACGTCCAACTCAAAGACCGCACCCGCCCCTGGCCCCTCTGGCCCAACGCGATCCCCACCTCGAAACGCGGCCTCATCGACGCCCAAGCCGACCGCTACGGCCTCGACCCCTACTTCCGCGGCTACATGCGCGCCAACGTCGACTCGCGCACAAACTCGGTCAGCTACGCCAAATTCATGATTGAGCGCGAGAACAACCCCTTCATCAACTCCCGCCTCGACTACCTCGCCGCGCCCTCGCCCGCCAAACTCCTCCGCTCCATGCTCGCGCGGCCTCGCTGCCCCCGCACCATCTGGCACGAGCAGCTCAACGCCAGCCACGTCAACCGCGAGCGCTACGAGCATAATCGCCGGCTCGAGTGCCGCAGGACCGTGGAGTCGGGCTCGCGGCTGCGGATCGTTAGTTTTGCGTTTAGACACCCGCTGTATCCTCCTCACACCCCGGAAATGACTGCCTTGGGTCTCAGCAAGGACGCGTACGAGAATATACTATCGAGCATCGAGGAGATACGGAACCATGAGCGTGTCACCACGTGGAAGTGTATGCCGCACTTCATGTGCAGCTTATCCTTCCGCGGTCGTCGCAGCACCGAACAGGCGCTGGCAAAAGTCCGCGAATACATCCGCACGCTGAACAAACCGCAAGGAAAGGTGATCTGGACGATTGAGGAAATCCCCGGAGTGTATGACGGGCTGCCTTTCAGGAGCGGTAAGCAGTGGGAGATTAGCGCGTGGAATAATGAGGATCAACTTGAACTGCTGCTGCAGTTAGAGCGGTGGGGGTTAGTTGAGCAGAAGTACGGCACTGAGGATGAGGAGTAGGTTGGGGTTCGACCAACTGGATGGTGGAAATGGTAACGTGTAACGACTTCTTTTCTCTGTTACTTACCAAGGAGTCTTTGATACCCGACCACGCCTGGTGCAGTACTAGGCCGAAGCTTTGCATAAGCGTTTCAGTTTCAAGCTGGACGCCTGATAGGGGAAGGGATATTATTAATCATACCAAAAGTTCCAAATCACATGTTCCCCAACATGGAGAGGGCTACCTCCAAGTGCTCGTGCTGGCGTTCTTCCGCCCTATACTCCCTCTCATACAGCCAGAGTGCACCACACTGTTATCCGGATAAACTCGAATAGCGCTACCGCCAAATCTCTTGTGGCAAACAGCGCAATGTCTCTCTTCATCAATGACAACTCTCCTGTTTAATCCACCGGGTATCTTTTTCCCGCGTGCGTCTACCCTGCCTTCGCCCAGCAATACCGCCGTCTCGACAGCCACTTTCTCCACGCCCCGCAGGCGCGCCACGATGCGTTCCTCGTTCATGACGGAGTTGGCACTACGTATACGGCCGCGGAAGTAGGACTCCAGTTCCTTAACTGGTAGAGTCGGGGGCACAAGATCCAGCGTCGTCGAAGCTGGAAGCCGAGCCCCATGCTTGCTCAGAAGATCTAGCGCTGGTGGCCAGTTGGGTTGATGTGGAGGTGGCGGAGTCAGATAAAGGGAAAGCAAGGTATGGTATATGGAGGGTTCGGCGTCTTCGGGGTCTTGGGTAGGTGGCACCTGCGATACGCCATGAGAGGTCTTTGTAGAAGACGATGGTTGATGTGCGCTCATATAGATTTGGTTGCAGTATCTGGATCTGGTCAGCAATTCAGCACAGCTTACGCCTGCGTCGCTCTTACTCCTCAGCCTTCTGATAGTCCTTAAGCTGGAAGACGTATATTTGTAAGGCTTGCTTATGATTGCCCATTTTGCTCAACACGATAGCACGTGCCTCATAATAGTCCGGTTCTGGCAAGGGGTCAGCTAATGCATGGCCCAGCAAAGCATGAGGTAATACATACCATCTGCAGGCAACTGCTTGAATACGCGTACTTTGTTGTACTGAGCGCTGCTCTTGAGAAAGCGCTGAAGTCGGTCCTGCCACTGGGCCCTCTCTTCGTCAGAGTCGAACGCATCGTGACCTGATTTCAGACGTTCAAGGAATAAATCGATGAGCCGCTGATGAAAGTCTGGTGTAAGATCATTGAGCTCCTCGATGATGTGCTCCAAGTACTGGACAGCCAGCTTCAGGTCAATCTTCTGGAGGAAGTCGAGGACTCGATGCCTGGGCAGGGTTTCTGCATTTTCCGTATCCGCCAGGAACACTTCCATACCTAGTGCAGGGTCGGTACGTAAGGGCCATTCTGCAAACTCAAGAATGAGATCGATCATCTCTGGTGGTAGTTGCTGCAGATACCCGACGGTCCTCTGAGGTCCTTGGAGAGCCGGTGTCACTTCCTCGTCGGCTTCGTTTTTACCGAACTTCGCAAGAAGCTCCAGGGCATGGCGATGCAGTTTCTTCCCGTGTAGGAAGTCGATGAGATCGGCATATCTCCCTGTCTCATATAGCTTCTCGTTCACTACGTCCGGCTCGCAGAAGTTGGGAAGACGGAAGAGGGGCCCCGCAAGGCTCGGACTCGCAAGCATGTAAGCTCTGAAAAGTGTGGTGTCGACCAATTGCGCCACATCCAGCAGTTTCCTGGCCCAGTCGATGGGCTCTGCGGGCGACTTTCGCTGTATGAAGTAATGAAAAGGAGGCTTATATTCCTCTGGCTGACTTTCGCTGGGAGGAGGGAGAGGTTCTTTGAGGTTGCCATCGATGTTGATATAACGCTTGATTTGAACTCGGCATTGTGCAAGGAAAGATTGCAATGCATGCACAGCAAGCTTCAAATCTTTCCCTTCCAGCGGTTTTTCCGGTTGAGTTGACTCCGTTGCTTTCCCCTTGGCTCCGCCACTCTCAGAACCATCGTCTTTAATTGATGATCTAATGGAGGATGCGTCCCCGTCGACCTTCTTGTGGACTCCAGTCAGTCTGCCCATCATGGAGCGGCCGATTGTAGACGCGGGTGTATGCACCGAATCCTTACTCTCATCGCCTTTCCCGTCGCTGGTTGACTCCTCAAGATCCGCCTCGCTTTCCGAAGCCTTGACGCTCTCCACAGAAGACAGATCGCCAGCTATAGACTTTGGATATAGTGCGATCACTCGCTCCGGAGGAGCTTTGGCTTCAGTAAACAGATCCATGGCCTCGCGATATTTGCGTTGTTCGAACAGACTCTGAGCCTTGAGGATCATCGTTTCGCGCACCATACCCTCTTTGTCCTGAAGCAGGGTGTCCTCCAGCATGCCGAGAAGACTGAGTGCTTCATCATACCGTCCATTCTTGACCAGCTCATCGATCTGTGACTCGTAGTTGTGGGCGCCCATCCTCCATATGCACCGATCACTGGCCACTAGGAAGCCTTTTCCGGCATGTGCTAAGCTGATATTCGGTTGCGGGACGTGCATGAAGGTTGCGTTGGGAAGTGCGATCGTCTGTAACAAGCTCATGGTGTCAGGATTCCGGACCTCGAGACCCCCTTTATGGGGTGCTTGCAATGCGAGCATGTATGGGTATGAATATGCAATGGCTTCCGGTGCGGATGGCCATGGGACCTGTCGTTTGGGAAGCGCATTCCCGTCAGTATCGATGAAGAGGCTGTTCACGTCCTTTGCGAGGAGCAGTTCTCCCTCTCCAAGGCGCGTGGCTAGAGGTTTCGGAACCCAGCTCGCCATTCCCATGTATCCCATGCCGGAGGATGACACAGCCCCGAATCTGGTCCCCCCTTGGCCACCAGTTTCCCCCAGCGGATTAGGTTTGACGATATCCTTCACTTCCTGGCTTTCAATATCCACCATAACAAACCCAGGATCCATCCCAGCTACAAGCTTCGTACCAGTAGCCCAAGTCAGGCTCTTGACAGCAGCGATCAACAGGATTTCTGTAGCCTCCCCATTGAGCTCCATATCTTGCCATGTCCACAATATGATCCTCCTCTTCGCGGCAACAGCAAGCCTGCTCACTATAGACGGTATTCCCGTGCTAGGATCCTTCACGATATTGCTAGTGACAGCAAAGGTGGTCGCTCCCTTCGTCTTCTCCAGCTTCTCCTGCAGCGCATACGTCTGGAGGTCGTGGATCGAGACATGGTTATCTGACAGAGACACCAGTATATTGGCCTCCTTGATAATGGCTAGTTGCTGAATGGGGCGCCTGGAGAACTTCTCTTCCTCGCGCAGGAGGTCCGCAGGCTTAACTCGGGGGACAGCATCGTCGGTGCGGTTCGGGGATTCGGCGTCGTGGCCATTTACTTCGCCGTCGCGGTCGCCATTCTGTTCGCTCCCCTCTTCATCGTCCGTCTCGTTGACACGGTAAATTCGCAGAGAGCCTGTGTTCAGCCCTACGAGTACACGATCGCCTGGGACCTGTTAATCGGCCGTCAACATTGGCGCCACAGCTTACGTACCGTAGGCAAGAATGGACTCGATCTTGCTCTTGTCGCGCTGCTTAAGCTCGACAATGGGCCGAGCTGTGAATGCAGATAGCATGGCGCACAATTTCCATCATATATAGCGCATGTTGCGGGTTGGGGACGCGTGCGTCTGGAAGACTGCTACAGGAGCACCACTGGCGCAGCGTCATGTCTGGCACCTGGGCCGAGGTTTCGATGGCCCGTGCGCAAAATCACGTGCATGAACATTCACCCGCCCACCTCCTATTTCACTTACGTTACTCTGAGACGAACGCTCGAAAGAAAATATACTGAGGGTGTCTCTAGCTATAGCACAGTACTAAATGTTGTATAGAATTTTTAATACGTACGCTAATGACGTTTAATGCTACAATTAGTCTAGCCCTGCAGGTCCACGGGTACTAGCTGTAGTGTAAGAGATCTACAGTAATCGTGTTCGAATACTATAGTTTTCTACAATCCTAGACCTTGGGAATCTCAGGCAAATACACCTGGGTGTCCTCGCAGCAACACACACATGATGTTTGTGTAACAGAAGTTGATCCAGTTAGACATTCACCGGCTTACCGTATACAGTTAAGCCGGAATTCTAGTACCGAGTCTCTCTCAAAGTCCACCACTCCCCACAATCATATTTCCTTATCATACCAAAGCAACCCTCCTAAAATCGCTCCTTCAAGTCATCCTCCGCCTGATACCCCTATATACACGCCTCCGCTCCTTATGAAAATCCAAGTCGTGAGAGCCACCATGCCTTACAACCCCAAAATCGGCACACCCATCACCGCCCTCGACACCCCTTCCATGGTCGTCGACCTCTCCCTCATGGAATCCAACATCGACAAACTCTTCTCCCACCTCCTCACCACGGGCATCCGTATCCGCCCGCACCTCAAAACCACCAAATCCGTCGCCCTGGCCCGCAAACTCGTTGCGGCGGGCGCAACAGGCGGCTGCGTGGCCAAACTCAGTGAAGCGGAGGTCTTCACGGATCAGGGATTTACGGATTTGCTGATTACGACGGTGGTAGTGGGGAAAGTGAAGGTCGGGAGGTTGGTCGAGTTGTGGAAGAGGAATAGGGAGGTGAGGATTGTGGTTGATAGTGAGGCGGGGATTAGGGGGATTGAGGAGGGGATGAAAGAGGCCGGGGTTCAGGAGGGTAAGATTATGACGCTGTTGGATTTGGATGTAGGGTTGCATAGAACGGGGTGTCAGCCCGGGGAGGAGGCCTTGAGGTTGGCGAGGTTGGTGAGGCAGAGT
This sequence comes from Westerdykella ornata, assembly GCF_010094085.1. Classification (NCBI taxonomy): domain Eukaryota; kingdom Fungi; phylum Ascomycota; class Dothideomycetes; order Pleosporales; family Sporormiaceae; genus Westerdykella; species Westerdykella ornata. Next base: position 140,308 of record NW_022986882.1, read on the forward strand.
GGGTATCTGGAGTTGATTGGGGTGCAGGGTTATGAGGGACATTTGCAGCATGTTCATTCGAAGAGTGAGAGGAGGGAGAGGTGTTTGGAAGCCATGAGCATACTTACGAAAACCGCCGAGGCACTGCGCGAGGATGGTCATGCAATTCGGGTTGTGACCACGGGTGGGACGGGGACGGCGGAGTTCTGTGTTACGGTTCCTGGAGTGACAGAAGTCCAACCGGGATCGTTCTTGTTCATGGATACGGATTACCGAAATGCGGTGGGAACTCACTATTCCAACAGCCTAACCATCCTGGCGACGGTAATCAGCAAGCAAGGTCCTAAGTGCGTGACCATCGACGCGGGCTTGAAGTCTCTTACTACGGACAGCGGCCTGGCAGAATGTAAAACGCCAGGTTACACTTACGGGGTACTTGGAGATGAACACGGATCGCTGAGTTGGACTGATGCCCCGGATCTGGAGATCGGCGATAGGGTCGAGATGATCCCGAGTCATATCGATCCTACCATTAACTTGCATGACTCCTATTATGCGCACAGGGATGGAATCGTTGAAGAAATTTGGTCAGTAGATGCCAGGGGAAAGGTGCAATGATACAAGGCGCCGCCACCAAAGACTGGACAATGATTTCATGATGCCGAATTTACGCTTCCAAGGACCAGGTATGTGCGACGGTAAAAGAGCTTTACATACCAGCTATATAAGAGACTATATAACGAAAGACTCAATGCCACAAACGGTATCACTAAATATGTGCAACGAAAAACTCAATACCAGAAATGGTACCCGCAAGTCATGAGAGACCAAACATGTGCAACGAAAGGCTCAGTATCAGAAATGGGATCTGCCAGTCCATTTCTGCCTAGCCCAGAGCTTCCTGACCTTGTATGTCGAACGTGCCTGCGATGCTTAGGTTATGCACCATTAGTAGGGGTTGGTGCTGGCGTTGCTCACGCCGTACAGTCCGCAACTGTCGCTCGTGCAGGCCCAGGTTGGATGGGATTGCAACCCGGCAGCTTATCCACGGGTGACTGGTTCTCTGGAGGATATTCGGATGCCTTTGCCGAGCAAGCCACGAACTCTTCATCTTCATTCCTGTTCACATTCTCAGTTCCGAAACATTGCTCAATATCTTGTTGAGCACAACCGCAACCGCATTTGCAGTAGCCATCCGCAGCCATAGCTTTACTGAGGACGCCTTTGACCCAACCGTTGAGAAAGTCAGCGTGGAAACCCAGGCCCGTGGGGTCCCCATTCGACAGCACCCATGGGTTGTCCTCCGCAGTATAGTGGCCATCAAACGGGGAGGTGTCGTACCAAAACTCTGCCAAGATGGTGGGGAACCGTGCCGCACGATGGGTCTCAGGACACGCTTCGATGTTTTTCCCGTCCGCAGAAGGGTATGCCATATGAGCATGGGGGTTTGCGGGATCGATATCTTTGCCATTCCAGCAAGCTGGGAAGGTGAGCTCACTGAAGAGTCCTTGTGTGCAGGATGTTATCCCTTTAGGGAAACCGGCGGAGTCAACTCGAGCGAAATTCTCGCCCAAGCAGGCCCATTTCACACCTGCAGGGTTGTTGCCGTCGTCCGAACGTTTGAATGGGTCGCCAGCAATCATGGAGAAACTCTCTGGGAATTCGGTGACGTTGGCATGGTCCAGGCCGTCCATGAATTTATAATACAGCTTGACGAATCTGTCCGGGACACGATAGAAGCCAGTGTTGTTGCCGTTCCAGTACAAGGTCGGGCGCCAGTATATGCTCTTATCGGGTTTGATGCGGGCAGTTGTGCAAGAAGAGCTTTGGGCGGCACCCGGTCCCATGGAGGCAGCAAGAGCGTTTCCACCATCAAAAGAATGAAGATGAGGACTCTGAGTACCTGGATACAAGGCAGGGTCGAGGCGCTGATAACTCAGTGAAGGCCCTGCTCGGTTGTAGAAGCTGAAATAAGGTCCATGACAATCGAACTCCTGTGCGGTGACGATCGTGGCCAACGTGGCCAAAATGGCCATAATCAGAGACAGTATGATACAAATCATGGCGTGTAATTAGGTACTGGCCGGAAAGAAAACGTGAATGGAAAGACTCGGATGACTGCTCTTGTGGATGACTGATCTGCTACCACCAGCAACTAGGAATAAGTACAAAGGAGGAAAGGTAGAAAAAGAGGTGGTTATCAAGCCGTTCCAAAGGGCAGATTATATTGTTTATATTCGATGCCAAATCTGGCAGGATGCGTGAGCTGACTGAAATGCCGAGTGGGCGCTTCACGAAGGATCGGGGGCTGTAGCGGTTAGCAGCCGCAAGCAGTTCACCAGCAGAGGATATCTCTCGTCATTCACACGTGGGATGCAGGCGGCTCAAGCTGGATGACATTCGCGTCGGAGATCGCTGACAGGAGCAACACACGAAGGAGTGAAATGGATGATTTCTGAAAGTCAGACAGCCTTGAGGCAAAACTTCCCGGTCGTCAGAGGCAAGCAGCATCGGGCAGCGACCATGTTCATATACTCGACCGTGGGCGTTCTGGCCGCGGAGAATCACACTTGTCTCATACCTAAGTACGTCTTGAGCCGCAACGCGCTGCTTCTACGGCGTTTAGGCGTTGAGCAGATTGAGCAGATCGCGTGGGAGTTCGCGGAAGCGATGTTAACACTGGTCGAGAGGAAGGGGAAAGCCGCGTGTCCTCGAGTTCAGAGGGACCGCATCGGTGTGATGCACTGAGACAGAGGCTCCGACATGCACCGTGGGCGGGCGCCATCGCGGGTCTCGCTGCTGTGCTGCGGATGTTTTTCCTTCACCAATGTCCATGTTTTTGACTTGGGCGCCCGCCATGGCCAGCAACCTTTTCTGAGGATGGTAAGGCGCAGACTGAACGTTTGCTGTTCGGGGCGGGAAAACTGGCGTGTCATCATGGGCGTTGAAGAAGGCCACCTCCGAGACGGCAATCTCAGAAAGGTTGAGTGGAGGAGGATTTGTTGATGGGGCCGGAAGTCGTGTTTTGGGGCGTTCAACAACATGCTGCTTACGTCATCTGATCACATGTCATTCCCCTGCCGGGTTCCAAGGTTAGCTCCGGTTGGGAATTCATTTCTCCACCTCATCGCACACTTCTTCCCTTCTCGCAGTGCATCTCGACCTCCGATCAAAGAAATCATGGAACACGCGCCTTGCTCAACAAGAACGAGTCCTGCTGACAAGCCCATTCGGGGGAGCACTAACCAAGCCTTCCCAACACAAAGTGGCATCCAGCACGGTCATCAGAAACATGGACCCGGGCGCTGGGGTGGCACTGCTGCGGCACTGCTGTCATATGTGCCTCCTAATACGCCTCAGCGACAATCTAGGGTACGGTGCGCTTTCGGGGATTACTAGGTTTCGAAACCGATACGAGCCACACATAGTAGGTGTCCGTAACGGTGCCGCCCGCCATTACAACTCAGAGCTCGAGTGTTGATTGTTCAGTCTCTGCCAAAGACATCAACGAGGACACATATTCGAATCTTATCCGGATTTCTTCGACGACAACTGGCACAGTAGCGTCTTGAATTCCCCCAAAAACCTTTTAACTTATGAAGCAATGGCTATGCACCTCCCTACACACCCATTGGGAAGCAGAGACCCGACGTTACAACGACAGCCATTACAGGCTGTGGCTGGGTGAATCCTGCTCAAAAAAAATTCTTTCATCCGGACTGCCGAGTTGTGGGAATACTGTACCTACCAAGATGCCCGGAAGGTCTGCTCTCCAGTGACCCGATAGAGAAGTACTACGCTGAGCTCCCGCCTCTTCCAACTGTTCTGCAAAGTCATGCCGGTGAATCTGTCAACGAAACTGCAGAACCGTCTTGGACGTCCGCGGCTCATAGCTTTTCCGGGGACTTCTATGCCATTCAGGCAACATGAGGCTATGTACTTTCAGCTACGAGTGCAGGATTGTCCGATCTGGGCCTGGTCTGTCATGATCTCTCCTGCAAGTGTTTGCACACCGACACCCATGTCAGGGACCCCTGACCTGTTGACACCCTGTTCCAGCAAGCGTTTCCTTCCGATCAGTGTCCTAGGGGCCTGTTCGGTCGCAACTAGTGAGTAGGATCTTGGCTGCGGGAGAGGTGCTCGCGTAAGAGAGGGAGCTAGCTGGAACAGGAGTAGTAGAGTGAATTGAAAATAGGGGGTCTGTTCGGTCTGAGAGTGGAGTAGGCAGAGAGGCAGGCAAGGGACAGGTTCTAACTGGATCGGACAGCTGACTCAGCCCTGTGAAATGGCCTCGTGGAGGGCTACCGATCCCCTTTCCCCCTCAGTGGCAGTTTGACCTCCATTTTGGCCAAAATTCCCTGTTTTAGCCTGTTCCGGCGCTAAAAACCAGGGTTTTTCGAATGGAGGGCTTGTGCGCAGGTGCGGGCGTAGATTCTGGTCACCTTGTGGGCCCAAATTCTGTGTAGCACCGAACAGACCCCCCTATTTCAACTCGAAATCTGTGGCGCAGGCAACTTGGGTCAATTTGCGTCCATATTTGGCCTAGGAAGCTCGAGCTCGAGTTGCGACCGAACAGACCCGAGGACAGTATTGATGCCAATTGCGGCACTTATAACATCTCCAGAGTATCGAGCTTACAGTCGAAGCCAAACAAGACATGAATCGGTTATTTCGCAAATGGTCTTCGTACGCCGTCTAGCTGATATTCTGTCCCAAGGTACATATCCCTCCGAGTTCCCTTTGAACGGTGCAAAGCCATGCTGGCCACGGCAGTGCATGACCCAAGCCACTGTTCAGCGGAGCATTACCAGGATGTTGGACCAAAAGAGTTGTTGAGCATCTGCACCTGGTCCCTGGCAGCAACACGTGCGCTCCGGTGCTTGCCTTCGTGTAACACCAACACCAGCGTACACGGCGGATGAGTAGATGCCGATGCAACAAAATGCCCCTCACTTGGCAATATGATAAATAGCCGAGAGGCTCTTTGGGACGAACAACGAGCAAAGCTCTGAGAGAGCTCAGAGGAGCCGGAAGGATATCGGGGCAGCAGAAAGGAGATGGTCCGACCGAGATGGTTGGCGAACAACACCCTGCACCAACGGTTTGATCCACTCAAGCAACCTTTCAACCTTGCCCGATCGGTTTTCTGACAGATGCGGGGTGAATGCTACGCTGCGTGGGAATGCGGAGAAGCCTGCATGACCCCTGATACCACAGTATGGCTCTGTGGAGAAAAGGCAGGACGGTACGAGTAGCTTGATTCAACTGTCCGACGACGTTCGAGGGGCCTATTTTACCTACCTATTTCACCTGTCAGGAAGGTCAAAGCCTGTTTCCAATCCGGTGCAAGCCCCGCCGATCCTTGCGTGTGGCGACAGAGCCATTATTGAGCGAGACTCGGCCCAGCAAGTCATGGTAGAGCCAATTAATCTCAGCATTGTGGCCAGGGCCTTTAATGGACCCCTCTCCTCCTAGTGCGGTTCAAATAGTTTTCTCTGGGACCGCGCGGATTCCCTTGCTAATAATCCGAGCTCTCCAGAATTCGCGTTGCTTGCATCAAACCTCCCATCACGCCATGACGGTCCCTTATCTTCGCAATATCCTTCTTGCCTTGCAGCTTTTCCTGGTCTTTGTTCGTGCGGATCTCAACATCAGCGGCGAGACGATAACGACACGTTTCTGGGACTGCTGCAAACCCTCATGTTCATGGAAGGGTAAGGCCGAGGTATCGCGTCCCGTCCAGGACTGTCAATGGGACGATGCCCCAAGTACAGACATAAACGGTGGCACAGGCTGCGGTGAAGGAGGAGGAGCCTACACATGCAACAACCAACAGCCATGGGCGATTAATGACACTCTATCCTACGGGTTCGCGGGCGTCTTCATCACTGGCCATCCCGAGATTGAGTCCTTTTGGTGCTGTGCCTGCTACCAGCTGGACTTCACCAGCGAGCCGCTCAAGGGCAAGAGCATGATTGTTCAAGCATCCAACACGGCATACGATGTGAAAACTACCAACCGATTCTCCCTGGCGGTAAGCCAAAACCTTCTCGCCGACGTGTAACCACTCTGATGAGGATGCAGATACCTGGAGGCAATACCACACGATTTGACGGATGCACCAAACAGTATAATGTCAACCAAACCGTCTTTGGGAATCCCAACTCTGGAGTCGGATCCCTGGACGCCTGCAACAACCTGCCCGAGAAACTTCAAGCGGGCTGTCGCTGGCGTTTCGACTGGTTCCAAGATGCGCAGTATCCGAGGTACGGTTCACGGTAGTTTGATTACATCAAGCAAACTAACGTTTCACAGCGCAAACTTCAAACGCGTAGTCTGTCCATCCGAACTGACAGACAGAACCAAGTGTGTCCGCAAAGACGAGCAAGCTTTTGCCGAGGGACGGAGTTTCGCGACATCCAACTTCTGCCCCTCAGCTTGGTTCGCGATGCTATCCGTCATCTTCACAAGTTTCATTCTGGCATAGCCACATGGAATGCATGTCATTCGCCCCAGAGGGTCCGGGCGACGGGCTTTCCAATCTATCACAGTATGGACTTTTCACCCACACCTACCCGGCGACGTCAGGTGATGACGTCCTTCCCGTGGCATCTCCTGCATGGATACCTGACCAATATCGCCGCTTCGTCAACACCCTACCAAGGGAAGCGCTACCTCATTTCTGACCAAAACCAAGCGGCAGCACCACCCCGCTGATTGCTTCTCCACACGCATACCGTCGGCATATTGGCGATACACGCTTTAAAACTCTATTCGAAATGAAAGTACGGTTCGGATTCCCGTGGGACAAGGCAAACGGATGTACAATTACGGATATTCTGGCTTCCCTTTTCACGATTTCACGTACCCTATGGGAGATGCGACTCTGATATGTCTACATGACACGAGGGGGCGTTCTCCGGCATTGAATGACGGCGTATATGTCACCGCCGAGAATTTGCTTTTTCACCTTACCTTCGATATTTTCTCACTTGCATCGCGATGTTGCGCAGGGCGTTTCTAGGCTACATGTTGTAATGGATGGTCGTGCCTTTCTTTCAACTTCAACTCACGTTTGTCGGACAGGTAACGATGGCATGGTGGGAACCACGACGATGAAACCGTGGTGCGGTTTTCGAGTTTATTGTTGGTTTCCGTGTCGGCGTCACTTTGCATTTCTCGATACCTTTCATCATTGTCCACACCTTCAGCTCGAAGGACCGTTGTCGTGTCGCAGCGGCACGCACGAAATCCGAATCACGAAGAGTTCGAATTCCACGCCTCGCCTCGCTTCCCAGCGTAACTTTGCCGTCTCCTTTTCCTCACTCCCATCGCTACCGTGGTATTATCCAATGCTCCCCCACCACCACCGAGGACCGGAGCAACGCCACCGTCCCATGCATTGGAATTGCATGACCCTTGAACCAATATTTTGGAGCCGGAGTCGCCTCCTTCAACAGGCTTACCACTCCCTCCCCCAGAGTAATAATGAATGGCCCAGACGCCCCACCTCCTCCTTGATCTGGTGATGAACTTTGTAATTTAGGCGGGGTGGAAAAAAACTTGCTGGAGTGGCTGGCTGGCTGGGGACGTGACTGGGGGAAAAGGGACTCCATTTTATCCAAAATTCATCCGAGGGGGATATGGTGCAGTTGACCCCCCTGTCTCGTCTGCCGTTGCCCAACTTGCTGAGGGTGGGAGACTCTCCACCCCTCCTTTTCGCTTTTTGGAGGATTCGAAAGGCGGAGCTGTTCGACCCTGTACGATCGTCACGGAGAGGCGTAATCGTGACGGGAGTGGGATACGCCGCCTCGCATTTTGGAATCCATCATCGTGATTCCGTTCACGCATGGACCATCAGCCTGATATCTCCTCCACAACTTACCGAGACCAGTCAGAAGCACTGACAATCTGGGGTCGTCCGGACCCGCACATGTCACATGCAGAAGCGAGGGGCTCTCCAGGGCTTTTGCTTGAGCGAATCGACGACTTGAACATCCAAAGAAGCCAGGAATCCGGTCGTCGACAAAGTTTCTGCGGGGTGCTCCAGGTTTTCCCAGACGGCGGTCGACAGTCGACGCTGCTGTGCTCATTATTTTTCCGGAGAACGAGAGTCTAGCACCGAGATGTTAAGGGGATGCCCGGGCTATAGCTGCATCTTTGCGTCTAACCGACGATAACTGCGCAAATCAACGTGGTAATGGACCCATTATGAGTGAAGGGTACGCGGCTTTGGCGAGTCAAATGCACTATCATCTAGAGAGAATTCTTTTTTGGGGTCGGACGATTTATCCGCACTTGCAAGCCGAGTCACTGTTCCGCGGACGAAGGCCACAATGTGGGAATGATCTGCTCGCCTGTTGCGAAACAGGTGTCTCTCGCGAGTCGCGGAAGGGAAGGGTAAACGGCGCTCGTGCTCGCCACAGGAAAGGAGGTTTCGATGCGAGTCTCACGAAGCCAGGAAGACCCTGTGCCGAGCGATGGGGTCTGAGCGTTGTTCTCCGTGCTACGAGGACTGTGCTGCCATATGCGTGCTGATGTTTGCTGCTGGGAATCGGGTACCTGGAATCTGGGGTACATGGCGCGATGGGATGGGTTCCTCAAGTGAATGCATTTTTCTGCATATGTGCAGAGGCGATCGTTGGAATACAGACTCTGTGACCAAAAATATATTCGTGGCTGGCAGTAGATCAAGACACCACTACTGCAAGAACAAACGGCAAGAGGGGCAATTCGCGTTCTCGAAGATTTGCTCCACTCCACCAGCGCTAGAAGAACGCTAGAAACAGGCAACTCACAATAGCAGAAGCTCAAAAAAGAAAACGGTGCGCATCACTAATGTAAGTACCGCTGCCATGATAGCTTCAAATTCATAACTTCATACTGTGGTGGTGGTATTGTGTGGCTCCCATGCGATTGATCCCAACCCGCTATGCTATAAAAAAAAAAATCAAACTTGCAACTGGTCGCGTCCGAAACACCTCAAAACCCAATAAACTCAAGGAAAGGGGTATATTTCGTCGTCGTCATCCTCCTGCTCCTCCTCCTTCAGCAAACACGGCCTCAACGGACTGATGGGGCTGAGCGTCGGACTCGATGGCCGCCGCCCACCACTAATTGGACTGAGCGTCGGGCTGGACGGCCGCCGCGCGTTGTTGTGCGGACACAGCGTGGTGCTCGACGTGCGGCGCAGGGGATTGATGGGACTGAGCGTCGTACTCGACGGGCGCCGCGGACTCGCAACGAGCGTCGTCGGGCTCACGGGCTCGCCGAAACTCACGCGCTTCCAATCGATGATACCACCATCCCTCGTCTCGACGAGCGTGGGCGCGGAGCCCAGACTCCCCACGCTGCGCACCGTTTCTAACATGTCGCCCTTCTCGCAGCTGGACGAGGATTCGTAGCACCGGTCCGTGCTGTTCCGGCGAGACTTCTTTCCCTTGAGCAGGCCGCTGCGGTTGTTCTTGCGGTAGTCGGCCGTGGTGATGATTCGAGCTGGGAAGTCTGGCGCGTTGTTGTTCTTGCATATGCTGTCCCTGAGGTCGCGGGAGCGGGCGAGCGAGGATGAGAAGGAAAAGTCCTCTTGGACGCACGGCAGGAGCTTCCGCGCGATACGATGCTTTCGCCCCACGCGCGTGACGGTGGACGAATTCGTCGATGAGTTCCATTGCCATTCGCTGCGAAACTCGCGCTCGCGCTCGATGGGCGTCGCCTTGGTGCGGAAGTTGAAGACCCAGCGCGTGACGAGGCCGCGCAGGATGGGCACGTTGGCGACGATGATGGCGACGTTGTTCTCGATGTGGCTGATGCAGAAGTCGATGGGGTAGGTCCAGTCGGGTTGGAAGAGCGAGTAGAGCCGGTCGCGGTAGGAGAGGTAGATTTTGGCGGCGCCGATGGCTGTGACGCTGGGGATCTGTCAGTTCAAGATTTTGGACGCCGCTCGAAGCGGAGTAAGCTTCTCTTACGCTAGGCTCGAGGTGAAGACGGCAAGCACCACCAAACGGGATCGCAAACGAGCGCTCATCATCCTTCGGACGATGATGAAGGGAATCGGGAAGATGAGCAAGTCGGTAAGAAGATTGGCGCAGGTGACCCAGATAAGCATCTCTCCCATTTTATGTCGTCCCATGCAGTGCAGATTGCCAAAGGTTCTCGGCTTCCACGTGTTTCCGGTTTGCGGCGGGCAAGTGAAGATGTAGAGGAACCAAGGAATCAGGGCGCTGCCGACGGTGAAGACGAGGATGCCGTAAAGGGCCTTTTTTAGCCACTCAATGACCGAGCCTGCCCGTAGAAGAAGGAATATGATGGACGCCTTGACGAGTGGTAATATCGGTATGTTGAGAAGGTTGAAGGCCATCGACACCTGGATCTGATTAGTGTCCAGTTGGTAAGGACCTGTCGCAGGCACATACTGCGTAGTATTCGTCGTAATCCGGCTCGATCTCGTTCGGATCGACGTCCCATATGTGTATACCGACATGCCACATCTTGACATCTGTACAATCGTTAACATCGAAACTAAGTCAATCCGTGTCCGAAGCGTACGTCTGAAGGAGGGTCCTATCAAAGCTATCGAGAGGAGGAGTGGTAATATGATCAACCAGTCATCTGTAGGTTGCGCCGTCAGCCGGATGCTCGCAAGCGGATGGAAGAAAGAACGCACCCAAGCCCAGCCGCAAGTTCAATTTCCGTCTGGTGTATAGTCTCAGGGCGACGAAGATGGCCGCCAGCACCGGTGTGCCAGCTATCACCGCCAGGCAGGTGACTTGGAGCGGGTAGGCAGGCATCTCGAAGACGACCCAAATGGCAGTCCTGGGGAACCCGAAACCGCGAAAACCACACCGCGCGCTATCGCGGGTGGGAAGCTTGATATATGATGGTCTACCCACTAGCTAGCTGGGCGCCATCGACTGCGGCAAGCCACCCAAAAAATACCCTGGTCCCCTTCTTCATCAACAGGACACGGCCAGTCGGACCTGGTCGCCCCGCAATCTGTTTAAGCACTCTCGGTTCAAATAACGAACCCAACGGTTGCACGGATGATCAGCCCGGTTAGCCAGCCAGAAACGACTCACGTGTGTCTGGTGACACACTATACTGCCAGTGTAATATCTGCAACCATTTTGGACAAAAGCCATCCGTTGCCCTAGACTAATAACTGTGACTGGGGCGACTCATCAACCGTCCACACTGCCTTGGTACCTGGGAAGGGTGGGGTTGTCGTCTCCCCGTCTCAGACTCTACGCGCCGCAGCTAGAAACGTGGCGGTTTGGAATCGACGCCTATCAATTTAACTCATCAGTCGACAGGTGAATACCCCAGTAGCGTCTAAGTTACAGATGGGACGTATTCCGTCCGCTAGTAGGGCGTGGGTGAAGAAGGGTGGGCATTGCTGCACCCCGACACTTTGCAGCTGTGGCCATACAGCCCTTTTCTGCCGATCCCTGTGCAGATTCGACTTTTGACGCGGCTTAATAAATGAATCCCTCGAACAGACAATATGCAGAAAGGCATAGAGAATAATGCGTGAGAGACGGAATTGAAGCTGCAATCAAGTCGATTCATCGGGTAGCCGCTCTCTTGATATCCACCCTGGGGGCATTAAATAGAATCGAGAAACCAGTAAGTATCGCCGTTGGAGGGTAACTTTAGATACCGTAATGCGCAGCGCGAAGTAACTCAGTCTAGAAGCCAGAACAATTCCTCTACTGACAATGTGGCGAAGGCATCCATGTCGCCGTGCCCAGATTCAGGCCATTCGTGTGCTGTAGCAGCGGGCAGGGTGTCTCGTGCCCCTGACCTCTTTTACTACCCTAGGTATTCACGGCCAGAACCCCAACTACACAGCGACTATCCAATGCTGTAATGCAACCGTCTATCGATCGTCTACCATCTAAGGCAGTACTCTATTCGGATCGCGTGGGAATAATGAAGTCATCCGAATGTTAGGAAGACCGAGATAGAATTGTACAATCCGCTCCAAGCCAATTCCGCCTCCTCCATTGGGAGGACATCTATACCTGAAGCCCTCAACGTAATCGCGCAGACCATCCGCGTCTGGGCTCATTCCCTGTTCTCGGATCCTCTCGACGAGGAGCTCGTGGATATAGATACGTTGCGCGCCAGAGAGAATCTCTTGTCCACGCATAAACATATCGTAGGAGTTGGCGTAGTTCTTGTTCTTCTTGGAAGGCATGGTATAGAAAGGACGCACAGCAGTGGGAAACTGGTCCAGAGTATAGAAGTCGGAACCATACTAGCCGTTTGTTAGCTGGACAGTCTATGTGTCGTATTTGTATAGAGTTTATTTACCTTCTCAAGAATAAGTTGACCCAGTTTCTTCTCCTGAGGAGTGGTGAGGTCGTCATAGTCACCCACGCTTTCACCAACCTCCCGCAGCATCATGACACCCTCAGAAAACTCGATTCGGGGAATATTCGAGATTGCTGGAAGCTTGAACGGTTCCACGGCGTAGACCTTCCGTATGAGCTTGGTTTCCTTGCCTTACCTCTCGTTTAAGCCGTTGAATATAAAAAGCATAAGCTTCTTAAGCAAGTCAACGACTTTATAAGAATCTTCTAGGATTTGCATTTCTATGTCGAGGCTGATAAACTCTGTTACTCAGTCAGTTTGGATCCTCGCGGCCTCGTCGACGTGTTAATAAAGCTTCTTCTAAGCATCAGCGCACAATGCTTACCAGTTAAATGTCTAACTGTGTTGGAGTTCTCCGCGCGAAAGACCAGACCTATCTCTATCACCCTCGGGAACCAACTCTGGATAGCCATCTGCTTAGCCAGTTGCGGACTCTGAGCAAGATAAGCACTTCTATAGAAATAGTCGAGACGGAACACGCTGCTTCCCCCTAGCTAAGTGTCTAGTTTACAAGCGGAGAGCTTACCTTTAGTCGGCGCGCCTATTATCTTGGGGGTATAGATCTAGATAAAGCCATAAGAGCGGAGGAATTCTTAAAATAAGCAATCAACGCTATCTTTAATAAGGAAGATACAGTAGTTAAGCTTGGCTCGCAAGTCGAGTACACGATAGTTTAGTCTCGTATTTAGTGACACTAGAGGTCTGGCTTAGCTGACTTCATAAGTAGCATCCTTGTCTTCTGAAGGCAGCGGGCCTTCTGAGTCCGCGGGCTGTAATGGTAGCGGCAACTGTGCCTTAGAAACGGTGGAGATCCTCCTCGCGTGAAGTTCGAAATCTTGAATTGTTGTACTCTGAATCTTTTCGCTCGTTCTCTTGACGACGCCAACAACAGTACAGATTAACTCAGGGGGAATATTGACGGCAAATTTGATCATTGGCGTGGACACGTATCCAGGAGCCTCAGCAACAACCATCTAAATGGACTCCAGGCCTTGACTCAGTGTAAGAAATGCAAGCTTTGCGGATTGTGAGCGGGTGTTGGACACAGCAACCCGGAAGACGCACTCTCGGTCTTCGTGCTCTTCGATATTGCGGAGCGGGATCCATTTCTCGACAGCAGTTTGCGGATAGAGATTGTCTCCTTCACCGTAGTTTCTAGCAGCAAAATCATCTTCTACTTGTTGTTGGAGCTCAAGTTTTTGCTGCTCTAGAAGGGCACTTCTCTCAGCTTTCTTCTTGGCTTTTTCGGCTTCCTTTGCGGCGTTTTTAAGCGCGTTTTTGCTTGGTTTTGAAGAAGGTTCCGACTCAGCCATGTTCGAGCTGCGTCTCACTAACAAAGTGTTGGGGTTGGGATGTTGAAGGTGCCCAGGTGAAGTACTGAAGGTGAGCCAACCATGTGGAAATCTCGGTGGGTGGCGGGGTAGTCACGTGACTGTGGCAAACAAACACTTGAGCCAATTAGGCACCTTGGCAGAACCAGCCGGTCGCTTATCAAACATCCACGCGTCAACCCGACTTCGTTGCGTCTTTCGCGTATTTCCAACAAAACGCACTTGTGATCTATCAATCTTGCATATCTCATCATTATGGCTCTTCAAACAACCCACCGAATGCTCAGGCCCCGGTTTCCGCGAAGTACCGAGCGTATTGTAAAAGACAGCTTCTTCGAGCCGAAGCGCTTTCCCATAAACAGACCTGTGAATTCATATTCTGTGCCAGGTGTGGCATAAGTATTCGATCGAGATAGGGAGCTACTTTCGCATATTTGCGTACGAGGATCATGCAGACGCCGCTGCAAAAGTATTCCCATCCCCTAGACGACTACGATTACCATCAAGCTACATGTTCGTACCTTCAGTGCTCGAGGTGTTATGCTCCAATGCTGCTTGCCGCATTGACCGATCACAAACCTACTCTAGGGTACTTGTGCCGGTCCAAAATACCTTTCTACAGCTAAATATGAACCGGACAGTTATGCGACAGCCTTGAGAGCGATCTTTCACCCCAAACAGCCGTTCCCGCTGACATCATCAGCCCTTCATGTTATGAAAGCGTGGACCAAAAGCCCATACACGACGATTATTGTCGACTTCGAGTATGCAATACCCTAAAGCCGTTTCCCAAATGGCCAATGGCTGCCACCTTGCCTCCCACACCTAGACATGGTTGAGACGCAAGCTACACTTTAATAGGCCATACACGTGATACCAATTGATCTATAGATGTTTGCATGCCGGAGTAAATCGATGCAATCAACACAGCCACATATCTCGGAGGAGCCGCAAACTATGCGATCCTTCAGAGCGGTGTCGTCATCGAAAGTCCACTGCATAAGGCTACGGTCCCAATGTTCCACCGGACCGCTGCCCGGCCAGGGGAGAAGGTATTTAGTACAAGTACTTATAAGGCGAGCAGATAGGACTATGTTTATCAGTGTAATCATGAGGGTGGCTGGTGTCTGTTCTCTCCTAGCGAAGAGCTCGCCGGCAGCAGTCTAGGCTGAGACTCACAATGGTAGAGCAGGACATTCATAAGCGTTTATTGGAACATGTTAGCCCAGTGTCTCTCCAACGGCATCTTTTATTCACAAGAGATAACACTCCTACTTTGATCATAAAGATGCCCAGTAAGAATCCAGCACACTGCAATCAGAGCCTACGTGATGTTTGCTCAGCCATCTGAAGGCAGTTCTAGATTGCTAGGCTTCCGCGCCTTTCATTATCTCATTTATTCCGTGAGAAGTTAGGAGACAGACGTGTTGCCTTACCCTGAAATTATAAGCTGTAGATGGCCATGTTTGTCCCAGTTCCCACTCGCTCGCGTAATCCACTGGCTCGACTGACTACTGGGGGAAATGCTGGGATTTCTTGATTAGTTGCCAGGTTGTAAGCGTTATAAGATGTGTATCTACGGATTACAATTCTCTCATATCTTGGGGTTACTGAAGTCCGTTGAGATGAAGAATCTTTGCTGAGACATTCGCTCTTAAGATATCTTCGTCGCGGACCGAGCAAAAGCACAAAACAAGGAGCGATCGAGATGTCCTGTCCCTAACACTCTAGGGAAACGGGATGGTTCAAATAGTTGTAAGACGTTGTTAATCTAGTCAGCAGAAAGGGCTTGCAAACAGATAAGTGATTGTCACCTCCTCTAGACCGATAGGTTTAGATATAAATCTCCCGTCTTATCTAGCATTTCTTAGGTAGTTTGACCGTGCCGCGATAGTGAACTACCTAGTTATTGAAGACTTCGACACTATTGAGGAATCATTAAAGCCTTTTCCAGACGTAGACAGGACCTAAGAAGAGTACAAATTACGGTCATGAGCGCAAATGCTCTAACTAGTCAATAGGAAAGGTCTAGACTCCTCGAGTTATATGTATATCCTGGTCTAGATAGCAACAGTCTTTCAGGCAAAATCTGCGTACTGTTTAAGAGCAAGAGTGTAGCGCTCGAGCACAGAGAGTGTGAATGAACGAGACGATAATAGGTTGATACCATGCTGACATCCTGTTTCCCACCAGCGACAAGGCCAAGGACGGACGATTCTCCACAGTTCATGAGGTAAATCGCACTCAAGAAGAAAGGCACTAGCACGGTTAGACATTGAGCAAGAAGGTCGCAGCTGCATAGAATCAGCATTGCAAAGGAAGACGAAGCACTTTATATATACAGGTGCTCCTCGAACTAACAAGTCTCAGAACTCCAGAACCCGCCCCCAACCCCTCTCTTCATGTCTTTCCATCTGCTACCCCGTTGATTTCCGTTTCATCGCCGTCCTTGATCATGTGCACGATTCTAATCACTTCGCCGTTTGGCAAATTTACCTGCTCCCTTTTCCCGCTTTTTACATATCCACATTTTTCATACAACGCAACCCCGCTCAACGTACTACCCATTTCCAGTCTGTGGAACCCGCCCTCTCTTGCCTTCATCTCACAGTACCTCATCATCATTGTCCCAAGTCCTTTCCTTGCCCAGTCGGGATGTGTGAATATTGCACGAATGCTCGCTCTTTCTTTGGTTGGATCTCTCGCCTCTGGCATGCGACCAGGTGCTGTGTCGGCGCCATATAACGTGCGCCGAAAAGACCATCCACCACATGCGCATATTGTCGATGGAGAGTCAATAGGGTGCAGGATGAAGTACGTTTGGTCGTGGATGAGTAGCGTGTCAGGACCAAAAAGATATCCAATGGAGCCATCGAGCTCAGCATTCGTATAGTGCTGAGTTGCCAGACCGCGCAGAGACGTTGCAATCATGGTTTCCAACGCAGGGATGTCGGATGGTGTCGCAAGACGGAAAGCGAAGTTGTGAGTCGCTTCCTGCGCTTTTGCGCTTGTAATCGGATCATGATTCGCCATGAAAGACTGAGCACTTCGGGTTGTATTTTGGCCTTCTTTTCGCAACGTCTATTATTTCTCACGCTTCAAATATATGGCGCTTGCGGTTGAGATGTTGACGTAGCCTCCTTAAACGGTGGTAGGTACGAATGGGAAAGCCAGGACTAGCCCCAATGATAAGGGGCTCGGATGCATTCTCCGACGGAAAGCACCCTTGACTATTAATAGCTTCTGGAAAGCTATATTCAAGCCGTCAAGAACTACTTTTATCTCTGCTAGGGTGCGCAACATATATAAAAACGTGCTCTCCAATGGTGCGAATATGTTACATGCAGAGGAAGGCCTACCAGTGACATACAATTTTTGGTTGTCTAAATACATAGCTAGGTAGGTATCGGAAAGCGACGGAAAACTTCATCATGTGGATGGAATATTCGGCGGCTCACTCTTGATGGTGAAAATCTACTGAACATTTGAAGCTATCTTAAACTGAACATGGAGGGGTTGATATGCAGCTGCCGAGGTGTGCAGCTTGTATAGCTCGCCAACACGTGACTCCCAGTGAGATTTCTGGTTCCCGTGATATATGCTCTTGATATGAGTACGTCTAACTGTGTAGAGTCTATAGTAGGAAAGGATCAGAGTAAGGCAAGTATTAAGTAATACAGCCTTAATCGTGGTTTTATCTGTCGAAGCGCGCGTCGCTCGAGAACTATCGGTATTGTATTCTCTTCACCGATCGACAGCTCCCCTTCTGCGCTGGTGCCTTTATGCATTGGCTGCACTAAACCCATAAATAGTGCCATAGCGCCCAACATAGTTGGCACACTTGCTTCTCTAACATTCACGGAGGCCTCTCAAGCGGCACGTACTGCAGTTCACTCACGCGGTCTTCCGAGGTCCGTCGACATGGTGTTACGCGCCAAACATACAGTGTGCAAGCTGACTCTATCATGGCTTGAGATCTTGCAATGCCCATACTCAACAATCATTTACTTGTATAGGGGAACTGATACGCTCCCAATCTTTGGGCCGCAGACGCAGGTGCGAACTGCGGATTGATAGCCTATCCAGGTCATGAAGTGGAGCATAGCAAGTTTGATAACTTTCGCGCTGTCTGATACCATCGTTGCTTCTAAGTAATTGAGCCACGCTGTAAAGGGTAAGAAGAAGATTCAACGTCAGACATCGCCGATGCATCCCAGTGATATGGTGGCTATCGAGCATTGAGCCGTGGCCACGTCAGTGATATCTGGTACCTAGAGACCTGGCGAAGCAAAGTTTATCTTGATCTATTCTCGAAGACTAGAGGTTTCGTGAAGTGGAGGATCTGACTTGCGTAGTGCCGCTAGTGTGATTCTTCTGGTTAACCTTCGTATGCGTGCCAACTTGCACACAGCATGCCTCTTCTGAAGGCTATAGACCACACTCGGACGCATATACAAACACTAGAAATATTCTAATCAAAGTAGGGACTGCAGCGACGACAAGTGATCATGTACGTCAGTGAAGTGTTACCCTATGGGAAGCAACAACTCAGCGCTGAAGCTTTTGCTTTCTAGTCCCGCTACCCTCTAGGTTACCCTAAGCGTATCGACCTTGCACATCTAAGCTAGAGTACATATATAGCTGCCCCGTCTCAATTACCAAACCTGGGAAAATAACCGGTGCTAGACTAAGGCTGTTTATCTATTTTACGCTATACCGCATCACTGTCTCAGCAGAATAGATCTAATCTTTTTTGCTTGGTCTCTATCCACACTAGCTACCCTAGGGTAACGATTAGTCCTGCCCTTGAGGACGGCTTAGAAGCTGATGGCATGCACGTACTCATCCTCGAGGATGAAGTTCACGTATACTCGCGCTGGATAAGCACAACGACAACGAACAGAAGTCTCTAAATTTGTTACAAAGCCGGATATGATGAGTCCATTTGAAGTACCTACGTAGTTTTGAAGGTCGAACATACCCAGGCAACCTAACGTCAAATTAAGCATCGTGGTTGCCTCTTTCGGACCTAGCGCCAAGCCCTTAATTTGACTGAGAAAAACTTTCTACTACAGTAACCTCCCATTTATGATTGACATCTTCTCTTGACTCTATTCGTCCTCTGTATCGGTGTTATCCATGTTTGATGTCCCCAAATGGCTGTATATCTGGCGCAGATGACTCCGAATACACCGTGCTGCTTTCGGACGGCGATCCTGACGGCGGACGCACACCGATCCAGAGCCTCACATCCACGCTCAAAACAGAACGGGGCAACTCTCCTCTGAATGAAACAACTTCCCTCTCTTCGAACCCAGCTTGTACAGCAATAGATGCTCCCATAGGCGCAGCTGAGATCCCGATGGGCGCAGCCTCAGCGTCTATGTTGATCAGTAGGAGATCCAGCTCTACTTTGATCATGCTAGAACATTACCAGCAAGTCTCATACACCAACTAACAAGTCGAGTAGCATGCCCGCGGCGCCAATAAGCTGGATGAACGGCTAATGTGGAAAGTCTCATCAGACCGGCCAAATGTCTGCACGATAAAATTTACGTATGATGCGGCACACTGGCGAAGAAACTCACCTCTTCTTTGCTGAGCCGGTCGCATCCTCATATTGTTTAACTGCTCTGGCACTCTGATCTCTGCTTAACTTCCTAGGCATCGCTGGAGATTGCATCTGGGCTTTCAGCATGTCAGGGCTTGTGAGGAGCCG
The DNA here is from genome assembly GCF_010094085.1 of Westerdykella ornata. NCBI lineage: Eukaryota > Fungi > Ascomycota > Dothideomycetes > Pleosporales > Sporormiaceae > Westerdykella > Westerdykella ornata. Next base: position 159,709 of record NW_022986882.1, read on the forward strand.
TGGTGTCGTGTGCTTACGCCAGGCTCTTTCCTCATTCAAGCGCCCTATGAAAGGGGAGCCTGGCCTCAAGTTGATACTGCAAACACCCACGACCACCTTGACCTGCTCATTCTTTCCTTGCTTGTGCAGAGAGCACTTTCTTAAAGCATCGTACACGCTTTCGTCCTCATGGGGGTCGAAGACATCTTCCGCTACAAGCACAATGCTTGCCGGATCAACAATCTCTTCGTGATATTCGAACCCTATGCGCATCAGGTAATCAATTCCTTGACCAGCCGCATCTCGCAACGATCCCGAAGTGGAAGTGTCCGGGCGAGGACCACAATGTTGGTGCTTTCAACATGGGATTCATTTAAAGCGAGGGGCTACCTACAATATGAAGAGATAGTGTCTTCGGGAAAGTCGGCGTGATAAGGTCGTTGGAACTGAAAAGTTGGAGACCAGAAGAAGCCTGCCGCCGCAACTGACGCTATTCGGGGCAGATCAACCAAAGTCGCGGCGCGGATATTCTCGAAAGGCGGCAGCTCTGGGTCTCTCGACATTGCTTCAGGAAAAGTATGCGCACTTGGTTTCAAGATGGAAAGCTCTCCTGAACTGAGCTCTCGGGGCTTATATGTATTTCACGTTTCCTGCATGGCCTGCCCAACCGACACAGTCATATTGCATTATACAGGACACCATCGATGTGGCCGGAGGTTGGGCTGCCGACGTGGCAGCAGAGAAGACGAGCAGAAGCTGTTACCCGAGCGAACGGGTGGTTTCGACGATTACCACACCAGTGTATGCATGCCACTCTCGCGGAAGGCGGCAGAAGGAGCCATTGCCTTCAACGTATGTGGTGTCGCGCAGCGAGGGGGTCCGGGGGTCATAATGTGTATGCATATTGGAGCTGCGAGCGGTGAGAAGAGATATGCAATAGGCAATGTTTAGGGGCCGACGGTTGAGGGTGGAGATGCAGTGCTTGTTGATTGTCTTCGGCTCCTTCAGTTCGGCACCGGAACGAACGAGCGCTCGGCTCGGCATCCGTAGGGGATCTCTCACTCCCTTGCAGCCCTACCGCAATGAAAGTGTCCGTGCTTGGCCCCGACTTGTTGTGGCACAGCTGACTTGAACGAGGGGTTGGCCAGGCTGCTCGACGAGGACCTGTCACCTTTCGCGTTTGTCATGTTGGTAACGCCTGTGACACCTGAGAGCACACCGCTGCTGACATCTGACATCCGTTCTGCTGGGCTCACGGCTCACCTCTCCTTCTACAACCCCCACTCATCTCTGTTTACTCCGTACTCCGGATAGCCCTGGCGACTCTTCTTTCGGTCGATGACACAGCGCGACCCGTTGACCAAGAACCTCCAGTTGGTACAGGGTCAGCTGCGCGAAGCTTCAGCCTCAATGGCCACCGTTTGGCACGACAGCGGCGTCCACCGCCGCACATATGACCTTCGAAACGATCTAGCAAACCCCGAGCCATATTGGACTTATAGTCAACAAGGCTATTCGCCTGCGCAATGCCCCTTGCCGACCACTGTACGACACCCACAGCATCAAATCTCCATAAATGATCAGCCCGCTTCCCGGTTCCGCGCATATGCTGAAGAGCAGTCAAGCAATCACAACCCCTCTACGGCTCCTTCCAATGGGTTGATCATCTCCACTCGACTAACACCGTTAGCGTCCCCTCGCCCTCCACATTCCGGATATGCAATTGATCCCTCTGTTAGTGGTTCCTTTTGTCCTACGTACGCAGAGGGACGGGCTCCAGGGATAGACGATGCCTTCCCTGTTCGGCAACAGGCAAGTGGTCATTCAAGTCAGGCACCAGAAATATGATGAACTAATGTGTATTGCAGATATATGATGGGACGCTCGTCAGCCCAACATTAGTACCTCCTCTGCAGTGTTCGGCTCCAGTGGCTACCGTGCTGAATCCCGCACACGGTTTTATCGCTTCTTCAAGCCATGTCCAAGGCGGCGATAGAGAGACACATCTGCATTGGCCCACCACTATGAGTCCGCTAGCTGTACGACAAATCATCCATGAACCTACCACGACTAACGATACTCCTCCTTCCTCTGCGCGCATTCATTCAAGCTCGATGATATGGAGATTGGGCGAAGTCCAACAGGCGGAGCAGGCGGGACAGGCCGCTAGGGCGTCTGGATCTACCTCGGCCATTCTCGCTCCGTTCCACATGGTGGCGACTGGCGCTTCTGGCCCAGGTCTCCAGGATGGACAGCAATATTGCTTGAGCGCAGCATATCTCCCCGAAGATACACATCATGCAGGTTTGGTGATATCATCAGGTCGGAGGCAGTCCGCTAGCCGAAAGGCCGCCCCTCGGGTTCCCGCTACTTTCAAGCCAAGGCAGAAAAAAACCAAGGTAGTCAAAAGGTCAGGTCCGCTATCGGAGAATAACAGACAAAAAACACACAGGATGCGATCTGGCGCCAAGATGGGCAAAGGGAACTGCATCCGTTGTAGGTTCTACAAAGCCCGTGTAGGTATTCTGCGCTTCGGACGGTATTGAATGATCATAGGAACACTAACTTAGGTTCGCAGTGTGACGAGAATGAAATCTGCCTGCCTTGTTTGAAGATTATGCGTGCCGCTCGGGTTTGTCCACCTATATGCAACCGAGGACGCATTGAGCTCGCAAGCATAGCTCGCAGGTGTAGGTTTGCTGAGCATGTGTTCCACAAGCAACTAACTTGGTTATAGGCAATGGCCGATTTGCGCAACCCGAAGCGGACTTCCTGCAGTACCCCTGGAAGAGCGCGAAGGAGTACATCATTGAGTTTGTTTGGAACCTTCCGGGATTTGGGCCCGTACCTGGAGCAAGACTGAGCATAACCTGTCGCGAATATGAACCAGAGGGCTCTATCAGAGACGCGACAAAGTCGGAGTGGGAGACTGAGAACGGCATAGTGGTCTCTGTCCAGCAGCCCGCTTACGCTGTTTCCGATACCTTACGATTGCAGACTGACGTTGAAGCCCTCTTCGTGCAGCACCTTCCACAGCATCTTCCTAAATTCAAAGAGTGGATTCTCGATCGAACGAGGTACAATCCTTTGTCGCACATTACTTTCCAGGAAGCTTTCCGACTGCAAGAGAGGGGAGGGCCGGGAAGTGAGCTAGTTGTAGCGGCTTTACGAGTCCAGTGGCTGTCAATATTATCACAAGGCTACGGCTCAATCCGCTCCACCGATATTCCGGGATTGAATCAATATGATTACAGGGCGATGGGCCGTAGCACGTATGAAGCGTACAATCGCAACTCAAGCGATCGGCCGCTACCAGAACCCGTAACGCACGCATGCGATGTGTCCATCCTCAAGCTGCTCAAACAGGCTGAGGCGAGGTGCGTAAAATTGCTTGGGAAGGCCATTTTTACCTCTGGCGTAAAACCATGGTATTGGCTGCTTCTCAGCTTTAGCGTCATAACCTGGAATATGGAGTATATTCACAGCGGTGCCGAAGGATACATCCGGTCAAAGGTCCACACGGTATGTGGTTGAAATTTCCGTATCTTGAGAATGCTCTAACATTATCAGCATGTTGAAAGGCAAGTCAGTGCGGTTGTCAGCGAGCAAATGCGCAAATGGGAGACCTCTTTCCAGAATATCTTGGACCACTGGAGAATAAGCCTTCGAGATTTCAGGCCATTCGTGGTAGCCAGGAACAACCCGGAAGACTTATGGAGGAGTGGACAGTTACCCGACTACGGGGCCCTCGAGTATATGAAAAAGATGGCTGCAATGCTTGATAACCCGAGTTCAGGTATGCTGAGGCCTCGCACAATGCTACCATAACGATTTCTCATTCAAACAGGCCAATACGCACCTCCTATGATTGGACCTTCCGCATTGACGAACCTTCTGGGAAGCAGATGGATGATTAAATTGATGGAGGAAGCTGGCAGGTCGGCAACCCATGCGGCGGCATGACTCTAGGAGAAAAACGATGTTAAGCGTGTGCGACTCACTTCTGCTGACATATTTCCGATCGCTTACTTGCTCAGATATGGGTACTAATGAGATTGGCTTGAGTCGTTTCATTCACAGTCTGGATATCATACAATCTCCTTGTGAAACCCCCAGAGCGCCATTTGAAACTGGTCATGCCGAAGTCTTGACCCGTCCGTCCCAATCTATATGCACAAGGAGAAAGGAAAGATTCGCCCTGCCTGCACCTAAAGAACCAAACGAAGGGAGAAGGAAGAAAAAGAAATGAAATTAGGAAAGATGGGAAACATTCACTGGACAATACTCCCCCTTCTAACCGTGACTATCGCGCCCGCTGATACCGCGGTGCGGGTCAGTGTCTCGAATGGGAATGTTCTGCGGTCGTCCAGGAGTGAATGGATCGTCAAACTTGTGCAACCAGCTCGCCGGCTTTTCCCATGCATTCTCGGGATCGCGAAGGAACATGCGAAGCAGATGTCGGGTGCTTGGCTTACTGTTCGTTCCATGGTATGCAGCGCGCGCGTGCATGATGCTCAAGTTGTTGATAAATTGGATGTCCCCTTGCTGGCGGTCAAGTTTCGTCGAGAACTGTCGAGCTAGGCTCTCCACAGCCTCAAGAGCGTGCATTTGCTTGTCTGTAAGAGCCGGCATGTTGGGTTCCCGCGGAATATGGGGTGTGCCTAGAAGCGGGGCTTTGACGAGCTGGACCATCGGCTTGCCCTTGGAGAAGAATAGAGTTGGCCCCAACTCGAGGTATGGAGCTGAATCCCTTTCACCTGTCAGTAAATGCTTGCTTGTGGGCGCCATCGACTCACTTCTGCTTCAGCTCGAATGGCCAATCCGCACTAGCCATCGTTTCCAATACTTCTGGCTCGGTCTCCAGCAGAGCATTGTAGATTCTCCAAAAGCTGGCAACGTATTGCTCTCCGCCACAACCACTACCGCCGTCGTTACGAACGTGCAGAGCCAGTACATCGCCCGAAAACCGGTCACTATGGAAATCCTGTGGCTCTTGTCAACTCAATTCCACGCAACTATCCTATTAACATACCATCGCAACGTTGACCTTTGAGCCGGCGAGTCCTATGCCCTCGGCGCCCGCGGGAGCTTTGACCTGAGTGGCATCCCAGACATGGCTCAAAGTCTGATTCGCATAAGAGTCCGTCGCACGAAGAGGACAGACATGCGCTGAGATTCCTGCGAAGGCTATTGTTGCTTCCTTGTCGTTGAACCTGGCCACCTGATCATTTCCGTCATTCTGCACATGAACCCCCGACGCTCCGAGACCTCGCAAAACGACGATCCCGCATCCGCGATGGGCCTCCTTGCTCACGGCAGCTAGCTTGCTAGCCAAAAAAGGTGGAAGTGGAAAGTTAGACCGATCAAGGCACTCGATAGGAGATCCGGAAACTCGCGGAATTTAGTAACAGATTCGTTGAGGTTTGTGTGGCAATAGTGACTTACGTCGGAACGAAAGGACTGCGGCCTCAATAGCTTCGATTTCGGAAGGTGTAAAGTGAACGACGTAGTCTTTGAGTTCGCTCCCTTCCCATACCATCGGACCCGATACGGCCGGCGGCAGCGTATCCGGTACCGAGATGTCTGATAGGGCAGGGGAGCTGCATCGAAGACTTTCCACCGATGAGCCTGCATTCAAGCTTTCCAACGATGACCTTGCGCTCAGACTCGGGACAGACATCTTGAAGCTTCGGGGAGGTTTTGTAGCTGATCGATCTAGATAAGGTGCTCGAAGGCAGAGTTGCTGATTATGTGGGCTAGTGGGCCTCAAGTTCTGGATATATAAGTAAGTGTGTTCTGCATTCTGTGTGAGAGAGAAGTTGGCTCGCTTTTAAATATGCGCGGAGTCATGATGCACGAGGCCTTTTAAGAGCAAGGATACCGGTCAGACATAGAAACATGGATTGTCAAACTAATGTATAGCTGACTGAGCCCAGATATCGAACAGTCCCGATTACTCAGGAGGCCGTTGACTGTCCCGGAGCATTGTTTGCTGTGCCCTCTGAATGGCCTCGCGTATTCAGTCACTGGTAGCCATTCATTACGCCGTGCTTACCGGCATCAGGTACGGCTTCATCATACGGTCACATTCACACGTTGGCCATGCGGCGGGGAGCTGGCTGAGCATGGCCAAAACTCAAGCCTTTGCCACACGGTTGCACAAGCTCGAGGCTCCATCACACCTACGCCGTCTCAACAGCCCCTACCCTGCCATGGCTGTTACGAATAGTATGCAACCAATCGAGTACCAACGTTCCCTTCTACCTTCTTCCAAGCCATGTTGCGTAGGCCAATGCGTACGGCACACGGACAACAACTGGAAGCGCTCGCTTCAATCGAGGCGAAGTCTTCCAGGGCAGGCCGTTAATCAGTTATAGCAACTCATGGTGGCTTCGCTAGACGGCGGGTTTTCAAGTCATGGAGAGGGATCGTGCCGATCTTGGAGGATTGGGCGATCTTCCCTTGCATCAGCTCTATACGCCATGTGGTATGAGCCATCTGCTCTTCGGAGCACCCAACAGAAGTGTCATACCACCCATCCGCATGCACCGCTGAGTAACTATCTTGGTGCTGGCTCATTTGACAGGATCGCGAAGCTGTCTTCTGCTTGGTAGCCTTCCTGCACAGTGAGGACGCCGGCAGCTGGCCCAGGGGGTGTAAAGGAGCGGTGGGCGTCCGGAGTGCATATTGAGCCCAAATTCAGCGCCTATTGCATGCACTCGCGGGCATGGCGCCTTGCGGGTGGTTTCGATGCATCTTCTCTACCTTCGACGTCCCCATAAGCGTGGGGGTCCCTTCCCCTCCCTGGCATTCTAAAGCAGAGGCAAAAGCATAGCGGGCGAACATCTTATCTCATCCGTTAAGGGTACTTCCATATGTAGCCACTCCGCCATCACAGCTAAATTCAAGCAACGTTGAAGCCTTGCTCCCCAGCTAGCGTCCGCTAGGATGTAGGACATGGGTGTTCTAGAGTTAAACGCAAATGGATACGAATATGGGGTTGAGCCTGTCATCCGCATTGCTGACCAGACGTCCAGGCCTCTGCGCATACATGATCAATGGTGGGCGGCTGGCTTGCCAGCGACGATCGTTTTCACTTGCATGTGCCCCTGTTGGGAAGCTACCCGGATTTTCATGCGTATTTGCGTTGGAGATAAACGCTGAATACCTTCCATACCTAAAAGGCAGCATTCGTTTGGCGCCTCAAGCGCTAGCTGCACCAATAGGCCTCTGCGTTCGTCTCACATTCATCAAGCTCAGGGAACCTTCAGTGAAAGACCACCCTCCGCCCCATCTACAAGGTATGCAAAACAGCAAGGTACATGAGGCACGGAACGGTACGCAGCGCGAACTTCTGTCGAGCGGGTTCTATGACGAATCAAGCTGCAAGTCGCTCAGTTGAGGGATAACAGTCTTACAGTACACGCCCCGTCTCTCCGGAATCCCCGTCTCTTCGCCCGAGCCCAGGCCAGGGTGAACCCGCCTCTAGCAGACTGGCGCGATCTTGGTGATCTGGTCAGCCGTTATCACTGCAGCCGATATTGCTCCACATGGTGCAGGAACGAATCAGTCGATGAGGGCAACACCCAGCTGATGTTGTACATTAGTGGGTTTGCCTGTTTTGAATCTCCGTATTCTGCGCTCCCTTCAACCCAGAATTCAGTTCCTCGATGCACCCTTTGGAAGCGTCTTTGTTCAAGAAGCCGAGCAGATGGACCATTCCGTGCTGGACGCGCAGGCGGCACCAGGATCCAAGGTTTGAATTGACGGGATGACGAGTGCAGGTTTTGGCGAAGTTCAGCACGCGTCCGGTCTTCAACCAGTGAGATTTCGAGTGGCTGAAAGTATAAGCTGGGGAGCGGACCTGTAAACGAACAAGTGATGTGTTGCAGTCCGCACTTGATAAAGCACACCCTTGCTCTCTTCATGGAAGAGAACACCCATAGACGCTTGTCCTCAGCACTCACCTCCAAACTCTACTGGACCAAGAGTAGTATACGCTCGCTGATATTAGCGCCAAGCGACTGCCATATGCACGAAATCGAGGGTACAGGCGCCTTGTCAGCTTTCCTGCACCGTTGAATGTGCCCAGTCACCTTTGCTCGAACAAGACAGGGGAACAACTGAAGTCACCACACATGGCTGTGCCGCGAACATCGACCACGGCGTCGATTCTATGAAATTGGAAACCCTCAGTTGGCATTCAGTGCCTTTACGGCACAGCAACTTTTGGCGCGCGGCATCGGAGAGATATCGCTTATGACGTGCTATTTTCGTGTGCTGCCATGATACTGGACCATCTACGGCGGAGACGGCTTCATCTGATGCCTTCCTTTGAAATATCAAATGCGCTGGAGGCATGATCTCGTGTATCCACAAGGCTATTCAGCACTTGGACCACCACCCTCGACCAGAAGGCCATCCTCCACCGCAGATGTATGCAACTCAGCACCACGTGATATAATCATGCTGCGGAGGTCTTTGCGCGCTCGCGTGTAATCAGTCGGACAATTAATAACGAGAGAGTATATGCCAAGAATTATGGGGGATCCACGAGTGCCTGGGGCAGGGTGGGCACTGTTGTTGGTTGCTTTGACCAGAGCCTGTTTCATCCTCCTCTCAACAAGTCTTTCTGGCGTCTGTTGGATTTCTGCCCTTCCACATATTTTCACATAGGACCTCGGCGTCACACCAACGCGGGAGGGTTCCCGTCGCCTCGACAGCGATGGGGGCACCGCTCTGTCGTCACACCCAACGGAGAATTGCATGCATACTCTGGTAGTCTGTAAGTAAGGCCCTTTGGACACGGAGTAATCACCCAGTCCAGCCGTAGATGTCTGTACTATGCAGTAGCTCATTCGCAATCCGAGCTATGAGCATGATATCCAGATCATGCCATCTTATCTGCATTACGGCCGAGCCCTGAGCTCACTCTTTCACCGCCAGAACCGTCACGTTGTGTCCATATATAACTCAGAGAGGATATCGACATACCTGCAAAATACCAGCCTGACCGGTATTTTACGTGAATAGCCCGGCCTTGTTTCTTCGCCCCATGCAGCCTGTGCTCTGATCGGTGAGCAAGCCGCTTCTAGCTTGTTAATCCCAGCGCACTCTGCCATGCAGCACCAAGGTCCTTGCCTCCGCGTCCCGTCCCCAGTCCTTCCTGACCCTCCATCAGAGAAACCGACCGCCAGTGGCGGCTGGCATACCCCGGGCTCCAGGTTCAATATCACCTCCACTCCAGCTCGAAGCGAAAAGCATACCTCTCGTCCTATCGCTCTGTTCTTCGTCGTCTCGCCGCTCGCGTTTCCACTAGCCTACCGTCACATTTCAGACCTGACAGTGTGGCACAGCTTCCTACTTGCCTCTCGTTCTCTGTTGACGTAGGTGGGCATGGGAACTTACCTTCCCGAGACCTCATTTCGGCGACTAGAACTCTCTATGTGGAAAATTCCGCGATGGCTGTGGAGGTAGGCGCTTAAAACCAACATTCACCAACTTGTACCACCCGAGAGGATATCTCTACGCGGAAAATGGTCCAGGCACTCTTATTGCGTGCGGCACACAAGGCCTCGAACAGATCGACAAGTATGGGTTCTTTGACAACACAGTTGAGGAGGCACAGGTTGTTGGGAGCGTGTAGCCGCTCGCCACTTCGCAGCCATTAGCCATCAGGATGCTTCCACCACCCAACCACTCAAGGATTTGGCCATGCGTTCTGAATATTTCCTGGTCTCCTATCAAGCGTTTGCCAGAAGGGCACGCGGAGAAACGACATTCGAGATTGTGAAGACTTTCCGACCCTGTACGAATCCCTGGCCATCGCAAGGCCTGGGCTCTTCCGCGGACACGAGGGATTCGCCAATGCAAATTGACCAATACGAGGACTACGCAAGCGCAGTTCTCGTTTTGAATTCGGACAAGTTGCAAATCGGGTGGTGTGAGGGGTAGACAGAGGGCACTCACTGCTCTACTTCGCCGACGTCGAGTTTGGCGATTACGCTCAACTATGGAGCTGTTCGAACACTATTTTGCCTTCCATGCAGCGCAAATTAAATGACCTCTCATACGGATTGCGAGTCTAGAATCCTGGTCCTGTGGCTGCAGAATCATCGAAGGATATATGCTGGGAATACTGCCTGCTGCAGTGCATTTGCAACCCCGCATCAGCCTAACCTGCAGAGATCCTACTCCACAATCCTGTGGGAAAGTTGCACAAGATATAACGGCTGGTTTATATCTACTCAAGCTAGAGACCGTATTTCACCTAGTCACATGACAATTACTTCTTTGGAGCATCTAAAACGAAAGAGAAGCAGAGGAACCCTTCAGTGCGCTCATGGTACTAAAGTTGCCTTAACCATAGTATATTTGTACTGAGCTTCAAACATAGCATGATTGTAATCACTCAATACACTGTTCTACTATCATTCCGACATCAACCGCCGGCTGCTACTAGACTACGCTGTCCAGGCATGTTGCGGTCTCAAACCCCAAGATGTGCGTTCAGGATAGAGAGACACATATGTTGTTTTGGAATCACCGCCAATTATATAGATTGGTATCAACATTCCGAACATCAAGGCCATAGCGGAGCCCTAATAAGCAGTGTCTATTCCCACGTCCACTCAACCGCATGTAGGGCTTTTGCAGAAGAGACAGCTCCGTGAGTAACTACACACGCCTTGCAATTCATGGAAATTCCCTATTATAAACAGTCTATTAGCATGTTTATCTGATAATACGGACTGCCACTCTCACTCTACAGAAGCACTAACCCAAAGCGTGCCCTCAGGGGGAGCGTGCAACCACGCAATACGTTACAGGCGCAGGACGTCATCTAGTCTCCACAAAGCTCAAGCAATATCTTTACGGACAAGCAATGCTGTATTATTAAGTAGATGAAGGTAGAGAAAGAGCCGCACAAAATGCAGACCCATCTCTCAATATCTAAATCTGTGTCGTTGGCTTGTCCCTACCTCTAGACCGTCACTTTTATTCAATCGTACGAGCTTATAGATACTCCGATTATAATTGACAATCACTTGTAGCCCATCCTATTCCGCTTCCCCGTTCACCTCTCACGAAGACAGAGCTTGAAGACGGAGATCAAATTCGTACCACCCAGGTACTGGCACCTTTAGCATAACACCACGGGCGTCAAGTCCAAGGCCACAGGTCTTCTAAGTCGTCTCCACCCGCTTTGCTGTTAACTTGCTTCTATCTGCGGTCAAGGTCATCGCCTGAGATGCCTGAGTGCGGCCAAAGAAAGTTCTGTGGAGCGCAGATGATGCTATAACAGCATTTATATCTGGATTCTTGTTAGAATTTTGTATTTTATCACTCAGTAGGGGAAGCAGTAGCTTACGATGAGTGACAGACACATTCTTGTTCCTGACCAAATGATGTAAGCCTAAAGATTAGGAAGGGCAATCTGACCAAGTTTGCTGCAATTTGCGTTAGTACTTGATGCACTTGATCTAAAGCACGTTTCGATGCGCTCGCTAACAAAGAACTTGCTGAATGAGCGTGGCGTTTGTGGACATTCCGAATCGAGTTGGCGGACAGCTGTTATCATATAGCCGCCTGATGGTAAGATGCTACTTGGCGCAGTATGTGTTCTGAATCACTGCGGGAATGAATAATATCAAAGAGGATGTTGCCGAGGACGGGGACGATAAGAGAAACGCGTGGAATGCTCCACGTATTATTGTCGTTCCGTTTCTGGACCACGTACATACCTTGGGGTAGTCTGGTTGCTGGCGGCATCCTTAGGGTGGACTGCTGTTTCTCCTTGCGAGGATAGGCCCTCGACCCAGGTTGCTCAAACTCCCCTACTTCATGAAACCAGGGATGTGTATCATTGGCGCGAACAAACTCAACGCTCTCGACAGTAAGGAACGGAGTAAATTTCAGCTAACTACTATGTTGTACGGAGGAGGGGGCCTGTACTTCCTGATGGAGCGTTTCTAATTAGCCGTCTGTACCTTTTAGTACAGGAACAGAGGTCCTAAGTAGGCTGTACGTCGTAAAACTGACGTAAACGGACAGTAACATAACTGTTTTAGGCAATTAAAGTCTAGCTGCTAGTAAATTGCTTATCTATCTCTTCTGTTTTAAGCTAGGGTTGTGTTAAACCTGTAAGGATGTAGGTTTAGATTGGACGATCCTGTAGCGGAGGAAAACTCTGCTACCGTAAGGCTAAATTTGCGCCTTCCTATTAGCTAGAAACGCTAAGGACAGCCCCTATAATAATACTATATATCTACAAATATACCTTAGGAAAAGTACTCCCTACCCCTAAAAAAATCTCTACTTGGTTACATAAGATCTGCTATTTACACGAATCTCCCTAAAAACTACCGTATACGGAAAGAAACTAGTCGTTACTGTCCTGTACTGTACGGAGGGAGGTGGCGGTACTTACTGACGGAGCCCTTCACCATGTACGGACCGTACGTACGGTCGGGTGTACTTACTAACGAGAGCGTTGAGCAAACTCGGTGAACTGGAAAGTGCCACCGGTCTTCAAAGTGTCGAAATCAGCCTTGAAGGTGATAACGTGATTAGGGGCAGTGCTGAGTACCTTTCTGGCCGGCATGGGGTCAGCCCAGAGCCTGACAGATGTTATAACTCCCGAACGTAAAAGAAGCTCAGGGATGAATCCTTGCACATAGCTGTGCTTGAACACGGCGTTTGTCGGATGGGTCACAACTTGAGTCGCGAACCAGACCCCTGAAGCAGGTCCCTGATTGCTGTGTGCTCGTCGTCACTCAAGGGACTCCAGACTTTTCCGAGAAGCCTTGGTAGACGGAACCTCTGCTACTGGGCAGGACCCAGGGTCAGTTTTCGACTTACTCTCATGTCGTCTGTCGAGAAGTTCACGCAGGACGACCATATCGTGAGCCAAGATGGGGAAGTGCGGCGGGCAAAACTACAGAGGCCTAAGAAAGCCAAAGAGAAACAAGGAACCGCAATTCAAGAACAATTGAAAGCCCATGGGCATTGTATAAAGAGTGTCTGTATCGATTATATAAAAAGAATTTCCAGAGCCAGAGCCGGCGATCTCTTGATTTAACGGATGGCCGGAACATTGTAGCGCATCCAAAGAGATTGATAAACCTAGAAAAGGAGGGGACAATTGAGAGACGGAATGCAAAGTTGAAGTTCGTACAAGCGTACTCCATGGCTCTATCGAAGCCCCAGGCGAGAGATCCCCGTAGTTGTGTGGTGGCCTGTCTGAATCCATGTGTGCAGTGCACCTTTCCAGATTAGAACATTGCTGAATTACCGAATATCGCCATTCAGGCCTGCAGGGAGACGGTATAGAATCGAATTAAGTGCAAGTATCTGAATGATACGTCTCGGTGATGGACGAAGCGCAACGCACCAAGAAAGTATCGCCTGTGAACTCAGATAGGAGTTTACACGTCCGCCACCTTTTTGGGTTCATGAAGCTTGAAGTTTGGCCTTATCACCCCTAGCATGTTCTCAGACGTGGTTGACAGTGGGGTCGCAGTGGTCGCTTCTCTCTCTTGTAACTGGTCACACTATTCCATCTAACCCTAACCCTAAAAAACACTATTCCGTCAGCGACGAAAACCCCAGCAAAGCAGGACGTGAAGTGAAAGCCCAGATGATGGATTTGACGTATCAGACTCCGTGATGGATGGTCCTCGGGACATTTGGATATACCATTGCGTCGGGGAGGACATCGGTCACGGCACGGCATTGCTGTTAATTAAAGTCGTCTTACTCGAAGATAGCTCTTAAGTTTCGTCATGAATGACAAAACCTCCTTTTCTCTCCTATCCTGGCAGCCCGTATCTTCACAAGCAGGGAAACACCGGGGCTATTGCACCATAGCTCAACCAGGCCTCCATTTTCCAAAAGAACCCGCTACAGATGGAAATTGAGCGTGTGTTTGATGAGGGTGATTGGCAAATCGTGGGTACAATAGGACAGCTTCAGTACCTATCTTCCATAGTGTCGAGTTCCTCCAACACAAACTACACCATGTAGAGGGTTTAGATTTAACGTAAGGACAGTGAGAATTAACACTATTGAGGTGTTGGGGTTAGTAGGAGATGCCAGTAGATAGGAGTAAGTTGGCGGAGTTGCCTTGGCGAGCACGGACCTCAGGACAAAATCACGGATAAACAAGCTACCGAGGCGCCGATTACTAACACGAAGCAAGTTCTGATCACCACTCCGTACGTGGCCGACCTGGCAGTCCATCTGGTCTCTCTTGATGCTCCAGAAGGAAATCATTGTCAAAATCGGTCCTACTAAATATTGGAAAGGTCATGGACCTGAGACCAACATCAACGCCACGATGAAAAACCTCTTCACATTGAGGACCTATTCGCTATAAATCTTTCGACTCAACTTCGGTGGTCTGCTGTACTTACACATCTGCCCACAGCCACACATTGCCTCATTTCACGCCGACTTGGCATTTCTCGCTGGCATTCTCGCAGACCACAAATTCTGATTGCCGCTCTTTCATGAGGGGTGTTGTAGATTAGGTTGCAGAGACTGCCGTCAAAAGGCGAACTTGAGACTTGTCTACACGGGGACTGTTTCTTCCGCATCCGAGGAGCAAAGTACAGCAGCAAGCGTAAACGACGTTACACGGCAGATACTCCAGAGCACAGTGCAGGACGCTGCGAACCATCAGTGCCCCTGAACCAAGCGACAAGAAAAAGCCAGCTGCCTTTATTAGATTCAAAAGCAGCTAGAGGCCAGCTTTACCAGGACAGGAGTTGATTGTCAATTCGGTAAAGCGGGAGCGCCTTATCCGAGCCGATCTGAAGTTTCACCATGAGATGAACATGCCCCGCGGCATGCAGCTCAACCGTCGCTGCATTGTACAAAGCGCAAGTATTGCTCGGATTCGGATTCTAGACATGATAATGCAGCATCTACTCTTTGGATCCTGTACACCGTACTTGGCATTCGCTCGTGGAAGGCCGCACGACCGAAAAAGCCCGTCCCTTTTCCCAAGGGTTTTCCCAAGGGTTCGCATTTGATTGCTCCCCCGCTCTTAGCCCACCATGAGCATCGATCAGCAACGAGACATCGAGCACGCGTTACCAGCGCGTTTGTGCGCAAGTATTATCCATGTACTCCGTACTCCGTATGTAGCTCGAGACTCAGCCCTTTAATATCGATAAGCGGAGGGTCCATAAGACGAGCACCAATTGCACTCCCGGTTTAGCCAGTAATGCGGAGAAGCGAGCAAGACCTTCCGTTGCCCTGGATGCATCCTGCACAAGGGAGTGAGACCTGCGCCTGGTTGGATTGCTGGTATTATTTCGTGCGATAGAGGGCACTTGGACCGCTCAGAGCATATATTTCACCCGAGTCCCGCTTTCTGTTGGATCTCTCCTTTTCCTCTGATTCTTTTCCATCCTCCCTTTCTATCCCCCTGTGTTCACCATGGAGCTGCAATCCCTGACTGGCGCTGCGCATACGCTCCAGACTTTTGGTATTGCGTCTGTCGTCTTCGTGTTACTATGGTTTCTTCCTCGAATCCGATTGGAGGCTCGGCTTCGCAAGCTTCCTGCCTATGTCTATGAGGACAGCGGCAAGAAGACGGCTACTACGTACATGACATCGGCGAAGAGGATCTACATTGCGGGCTACAATAAGGTCAGAATAGCCGTGTTTTCATATTGATGGTTCCCTTCTAACGCGCTATTAGTTCAAAAACCATGTTTTCCGCATTTCCACCAACGAATGTACCACATCCACGATCTCCCCGTCACCAGGCCTCGGCTGACTACCTGAATTAACAGCAATCGACACCGTCGTAGTCCCTGTGAAATTCCTCCCAGAGCTTAGAAAACTGCCGGACTCGGTTCTCAGTTTCCCGGAGGCCGTGGCGGACGTGAGCGAAACCTGGAGCCCCACAGATAGCTAGCTATTGACGCCTCTCCAAGCTTCTCCACACCAAGTACACAAAGATCAGCACCGACGAGCCCATCTCTGCTCACGTGGCCAAAGCTGACTTGACCCCCGCTCTCGGTACCACCACCTGTAATCGAACTTTGGCAATGACAGCTGGCTGACAAGTCACAGCACGTCTTAATCCCATCATCGATGAAGAAGTTGAACAGGCAATGGCGGAGGAAATGCCTCCTTGCGAAGACTGGACCGAAGTCTACATCTACATGAAGCTCGTCAACGCCGTAGCCAAAGTCTCTGGTCGTGTCTTCGTCGGTCCCGAGCTCTGCCGCAACAAGGAATACCTCGATGCCGCCGCAAACTACACCCTGGATTTGATATCCGCGCAGCGCAAAATCTCCGAAATAAAACCCTGGCAGCGTCCGTTCCTGGCTCCCCGGCTCAAGGAAGTGAAGCAATTGCGCATAAGAGAAGAGAAGGCAAAGGAAATCCTGGAACCGGTCGTGAACGCACGAAGGGAAGCCGAGAAGAATGATCCAACCTATAAGAAGCCGGACGACATGTTGCAGTGGCTTATGAATCGGGGGTCAGATTATGGCAGGGACTCGATTGAGAGCTTGGCAAAGGTGCAGCTGGGGCTCATTTTTGCGGCCATTCATACGACGACGCTGACAGCTACCAACATGTACGTGCGCTGGGCGTAATCCTCGGTGAAACTGATGGTATTGATGTGTTATGTGCTTACGTGGGACAGCTTGTACACAATGGCGGAGCGAACCGAGTACATCCAGCCCATCCGCGAAGAAATCCGTCAAGCGATGGCCGATAACGACGGCGTGATGACGTATCGAGCATTGCAGCAGATGGAGAAGCTAGACAGCTTCATGAAGGAAACAATGCGTTTCTACCCTCCGGGATTCAGTACGTCGCAGCTTTGCCTGTCTTGCTAGCGTAACCTGGACTCACTCCTTTTAGCCTCGTTCAACCGCAAAGTCCTCCGCGGCTTCACCCTCTCGAATGGACAATATATTCCCGCAGGCGTAACCATTGAAGTGCCCTCCCACGCCGTCTACCAGGATTCGTCCAACTACCCCGACGGCGATGTTTTCGACGGTTACCGCTTCTACAAGCTGCGCCAACAAGGTGGCGCGCAGAACCACGCTCGCAACCAATTCGTCACGACGAACGAGACGAATCTTGCATTCGGGTATGGCAGACATGCTTGCCCGGGACGGTTTTTCGCGAGCAACGAGATTAAGATGATGTTGGCGAGAACCCTGTTAGAGTATGATTTTAAACTACCCGAGGGAGTAACGGAGAGATACCCTAATCAGGAGTTTGGGAGATCAGTAAGTCAATTACGGCTTCTACTTTTCAAGTCTTGCAGAAGATGATGGAAATCTTCGAAGTGCTCATGGCTAACGTGTGGTTGTAGACTTCACCCGATGCGGCGAAACCGTTGCTGTTCAAGAAAGTGAAGGCCTGAGTGGAATTTGTAGTTTGCGTCGCTGGCTTTACGGAGTGAAAGTAATCGCATGTCTTGACAGTGTGCCGTTTGCAACTTGCGCCTCTATCTCACACCCAAATCGCCAATTCCCCGAAGTTTGGACTCTTCATAACCAGGGATGAATGATAATTGAAACCATAAACATCGTGTAGAACAGCTAGTGTGGTGCTCCGCAGCCTAAGCGTATTGGGTCGACAACTTAGCTCTCCCGCCATCCTTCCGGTTACGATCCGGTCAAACAGTAACCCAAATTAGGTAAATGGAAAGAGTGTTATCGGAGGAGCCGAGGTCAGAAGCAGAGAAACATTCTGCAACGATATCGCGATGGCTTCGTTATCAAGACATTATTTATTCGTTTATTCATTCATCATCGCAACTACATATCCCCTCTCACTATATTAAGCGTTCCTTTGGAACACCCCCGGAATCCAACATGGGCGATTTCGCAATCTACGTCTTCAACATATTCGCCGCCACCAAAATCGCATTCGCCGTCTTACCCACCCACTCCTGCGCCCTCTTCCAATCCTTCGCAAACGTAATACTCTCCGTGATACCCGGGTACGTAACAGGCGCATAACCTGTGTCCAGTCCCGGAGCAAAGATCAAGTTCTGGAAGAACTCTCTGCCAGGGAGCCCACCCTGGGATGTGAAGCCGCGGGAGAAGTCGCGGGCCTTGTGGTTCTGCACGGTGATGAGTTCGGTGTTGTTGGTGGTGATTGCAAACTCGCGGAGGGAGATGAATTGCTGGGCGTACGTCTCGAACGTGTCGATGGCGGAGGAGAGCGCGGAAAGATCAAGAGTGCCATTGCCGGAAGACACGACCTCCTCTAGGTCCTTGTAATATGCACGCAGTTCTGAAGTGTAGCCCGCGGGGTTCAGGGGAAGGACTTCGTCGCTCGAAAGGTGATAGAGCAAGAGTGTAAGATACTGGCCAATGGCCTTGTGGTGAACGAAACCCGGATCACCAAATGTGCTCATCCAATGGTACGAATCGTAGTTCGAGTGGTATGGGTAGATGGGGTCCCCCTTTTCGACGGATCCTCCAGCCCCCAAGTCAATGCAAGCAATGCCACGGTGGAGGAAGCCGGTGTAGTCGCTTCCACTGCCAAGGACACCAAACTCGCCGCCGGCTTCGGTCTGCCAGACATCGTACAGAGTGCGGTCAGTGGTGTTGCGGTACGGCCAGATGACCTTCTTCTGGATCTGAGCTGCAATCTCATGAAAATCGGGGGTGGCAGAGAAATCAGGGACAGGACCAGAAACAGCGACGTCAATGTTCAGGTAGGAGACGGCTGCCGTCTTCAGCCAAGGCAGGTATTCCTCCAACCATTCCGTGGAGCCCACCAGACCGTACTCCTCGGCGTCCCAGCTTGCAAGCACGATAGTACGCTTAGGCCTCCATCCTGTCTCTTGCAGCTTGCCAAAGGCTTTAGCCAGTTCAATCAGGACAGCGGATCCCGAGTTAGGATCAGCTGCTCCGCCAACAATCCAGGCATCACGATGATTACCAACGACAATGACTTCGTCTTGGTTGGTGCCGTTGATGATGCCGATGGCGTTCCAGATGGCAGTGTAGTTTGCTTCCATGACGTTGCTCAATGACAGAGTCGCACCAGATCCCTCGCCAGTGCTATAAGTCACGCCTGGAATGGCGCCAACCCAATTCGTACGGTTAACATCTTTTCCATTGGTACCAAATCCGTTCAAAGCCTGGAGTATGGGTTGGGCATCACGCCATGAGATTGGGATGGAAGGAATCCTGGGAACACTGCCGCTTGGGTCTGCTCTTGGCGAATCTTCCTTCGAAGGATAACCTGGAGTGGTAGGGTCTCCAGGGTAGGTGCTAAGAAACATGACAGAGCCGCGCTGAACACTGGTCGGGTTGCGTGCAGGACCATTGGGATAGGCGGCTACACCCTTCGCTTCGGTGACGTTGCCATCATCGCCAGGGTCACTGAAAATGATAGCACCGATCATGCCATGGTCTTGCGCATTCTTAACCTTCAGGCCTCGGAACGGGCCGCCATATCTGGCAACAGCAATCTTGCCTTCCAATTGTACTCCGAGAGCTTGAAGTCGGTCAAAATCGACCTGTTGCCCTCTTCCCACGTAGACGTATTCTGCAGATGCGTCACCCGTAGCGGAGTAACCGTGGAAGACGGGAATTCGGTTGGGGTAGCTATGTTCACAGTTAGGCAAAATTCACTAGACTCAATAGTGCACGATTAGTCACGTACCTGGACGTATCATCTTCCTCGAGTACTTCCTCCTCAAGGGAAGCATTGAAAACTGTTCCATTGGGCAAGGTAAGTTGTAAGGATTGCGATACAGGATAATTCAGATACACGACTCAGATATTGTCAGCTCATAGTATAAAGTATTCATCATCCTAAAAGTCGTACAGTATTCATCCAGCCGGCTGGTCCAGCCGTACTCGGCCCATTTGTCTGCTGTCCACTGAGCCTGTGTCTTGTTCCGGCCAGCAACATGAGCACCGTGTGCTGGAAGCCATTAGTCCTTGATATGTTCCAAGTGGCCGCCAGTTGGGGTTCACTGCTCACTGTAGTAGTAGGACCATGTGGATATGGAGGTAGCGTCGAAGGAATCCAACAATAACTGCTCATTGGCGTCCAATGGTGCTCGAGATGTGTCGTGGTCCTGTCGTTTCGCATGGGAGTGACTGTGGAAGTTGCGCTCACGCTGACAGGCTTCTGCGCCAATTGCTGCCGCCCATACCAAAAGCGTGGACCTCATGTTGGCGAGGTATTGGGAATGAAATCACACACATGAAAGTGACAGGAAGGGTGGTACTTTAAGGTTTAAGTAGGCAAAGGAACCCCGCAGAGGAGCGACGGTCACCTGGAGGTACAACAACAGCAACAGTTCGAAGGATCCTTGGAATGATGCTGGAACATCCTGGAAATAACGCAATAGAATACCAAAAGAGCTCGTAGAGGCGGTATAGCTCCAAGCTTGATGCTGATTTAGGCAGGTGAATAAGATAACGGCACACTGCCAGCCGTCGCCTGGCCGGGCGAGCCATGATGGTGACGATATTGGTGGGGTGCCTGAGAGGTTGGTAATCGTCGCTCCCAAATATTGGACCGTTCACTCCGGGGCTGTTCACCCCGAAGCCGAGGTCCCGAAGGGTTAACAGACGTCATATAACTAGCAAGGCCGTATTTCGCACTGCATGTATCTAAGCGGTGTAGTTCGTTGACATCGCTGGAATAGCTGGGTAATATAGAGGGGCGATCCAGGTGGCTGGGCCTGCCTGGTCCTCCCACTTGCTCAATTCAATATCTCTTGTCAGCGGCCGAAGCCTAGATGGACACTCAGAATGGGAGGTTTTCATAGTGAAGACGAGTCAAGAAGGCAGGGGGAATCGCGATTTGTACATTATTGAGTGCGGAGTACTCGGCAGAGTGGTGGGACCTTGGTGTTGAGGCGGACGGCGGGATAGTTCCTGTGGGACACCGTAACGCCACGACGCCACATCCTGCGCCCCAAGTTGGGCGGACCAAGCCATCCCCGTTTAGGCTATATGTGTATCTCCAGAGTAATAGTAATCGGTGCGTTGTGCCAGCGTCACTCAACATGAAGCAAAACAAACCACCACGCCAGACAAAGGGGAGAGACGCGACATTGCTCCGACAGTCACCTAGGTAAGTCACTCGTTTACTAGTAACCAAGACATACAGCACAGCAAGCGGTCCCTCCTCCTAGTTTGCCGCATCGCTCCTCCAAAGTCAGCACATATGTACGCGGCCCATCACCACGCTCTTTCGCCGTCATGTCCGCCGTTTCGAGCCCACACCGCTTTCTCCCTCCCCTATCTCCGTATCTTAAAGCTCCGTCCCCCACCATGCCACCCATAGGCCGTCGAGGGCGCCCTACAGCCAGCTCCGAGGAGTCCCGTCTCCGCGACCTGTCACCCAGTGATACTCTCCGTGCCTTTACCGAGCAACCTATGCCATTCGATACCAGTCTCGAGGAATACAGCGTTTTCCGCTGTATTGATAGCTTAACACCTGCTGAGAAGAACCTGGGCGCAAGGGTTGCCAAAGCCGCACAGCGGTTACAGAGCTGGTGCCAGGAGATAGAGCAATGGCGCTGGACAGGAAGCTTTGAGCCTCCCAGCGAGGAGATTCTTGACAAGCGACGGAAGGAGATTGAAGATTGCGTACGGGAGCATGTCCAGGGCCCAATGGATGTTGATAGCATGGGGCGACTCGAATACCTTGGGTCATTGCTTGCTGTGGAAGTGGAAGCGCACGAAGCGCGTCTCGACGAGATCAGCGAGGAGCTGCAGACTCTGGAATATGATGACCTCAAGGAGCATCTCAGAGACATCTACGGGCCCAACAGGTCAAGACCGCCCTCTGCGGGGTATGGGGCAGGGCAATCCAGATATGTTCCTTTGGATGACTTCTCCATGTTGATTACGCAGACCCTGGTGGCTTCTCTTCCTCATTACGTCCAACTCCAAGAACGACTCAATACATGGACGGCACGGCTTACTATCCTTCGGGAAGTTCCTCGATACGTCAACGGCCTGCAGACCATTCAGAAAGCCATGGCATTAGGGTGGGACGCTCTACAGCCGCCCAAGGACACTTCCGATAGGGCTTTCGCCAAGTGGGAGGAAGCAGTAAATACAATCTACGGTGTGCTGCAGGACAAGATCAGCGACCTGGGCCGATGTCTCGACGGAATGCTCGACGCCTTGGAGGGGCGTGATGATTGCTTGCCAGACAAGTGGATTGATGATTTCGAGAGCGTCGAAGGCGATTTCAAGCGTTGGGTAGCTGAATCGCGCAAAAGATTGATAGAATTCGACTTGCTCAGGAAAACGGAGCAAGGTGTCCAGGTCTTGACCTTAAGGGGTGGGGCAGGTTCCGATACAGAGTCACCGCATCCGGCTCCGGTTGTACCAGCGGTCTCTCTTCAAACAGGCATCGACAGCGAGGACGGCTGCTCAACAGAAAATACACCACAAGCAACCAACATGGACTCTCGACCTAGAGCTGTCACTGCCATCAAAGTGGGCGACTTGCATTCATCCAGCAATCCGAACCCGTCGCCTACCGAGGCCGCCAAGGAGGATATGTCTCACGAGGCGGATACAGTAACTACTGACTCGGAATACGAAGAAGGCGACACGGTAGTACACCATGAAATCGAAGACGTTGAAGGTAGCTTCTGCGGCGATCCCGAACTCATCGACCCCCATGACTCCAAATCCCCGCTGGTCGTCACAGTTCAAGATAGTGATGATATTCACCATCTGATACATCGCCCCACCACTCCGCGCTCGCGACGCAATAGCAATGTCTCCGTTACTTCAGGCTTTTCCTTATCCTCCAGCCCACGCAGCCTGATTGAAGACTCCCCTTCAACTCGCGGAGCCAACAATCGACGCGCAAAAGCACCTCGACCCCAGTTGAACGCCGCAATTGGCAAACGTCGCCCACTGAAGATAATGGACGACTCCGCGCTCGACGACATACCTCCATGGCCTCCCACCCAATTCTCCCAGCAGATCTCTCCCAACGGCAGCACCGAAGAGCTCGACCGCAAAATCTCCGACATTCTGACCACGATCCCTGGCAACATCCGCCTTACTTCGCAATCCACCCGCGACGAAGCCAGATCCACCCGCGGAAAGCTCAGCAGTAAGCCTAGTAGAGGCTATCTCCGCTCCACGCGCTCAATGAACACCCTCAGGAACCCGCCGATTACGCTCTCCGCTGCCAAATCCTCGAACCCCGAAACGGGCGCCAATGGCTCCACAGGTCGAAGATCCGCGGCGTCGGTGCGACCAGACAATGACATCAAACTGTACCACCTCACGCATCCGGGGAAAGAAAAACCCCTGAAACTCTTCATCCGTCGCGTAGGGGAGAATGGCGAAAGAGTCATGGTCAGGGTTGGGGGCGGATGGGCTGATTTGGGAGAGTATCTGAGACAGTACATTGAGCATCATGGACGGCGGACGATTAGTGAGGGGCGTTTTGAGATCCATGGGCTTGAAGGAAAGAAGGTGCTTGATAAGGAGAACCAGGGAGAGAAGGCAGACACTACGCCTGGTAGGCCGCAGAGCGCTATGAGCTCCGTGAAAAGGGATCGACGCTTCAGCGGCGGCAGCACATCCACCACGACGCCGAAGCGCGTACCACTAGCTCCGCGCGCAGCGACGAGTCTATCAAATACACCCGGCAGCGCGGTTCTCCCCGAAGACGAGGTAACAGCGACGCCGTCGACGGATGCATCCCTTCGCTCGTGGCGGGGAGACGAAGTCGGGCTTGCGGGACCCAAGGCTAAGAAACTGGATCTCAGCGGCGAGAAGCTCGAATGGCTCGAGGGAATGATGAAGCAGGCGAGGAGTGTCAGTAGTGGGAATTTGCTGCCGCCGGGCGGGAAGCCGGAAGGAGTGGGCCGCGAGGGAGTGAGTAGTCGGTCGGAGAGTAGAAATGAGAATAGGAATGGTAGACCGAGGACGGCAGGCGCGGGTGCGGCAGGACCGACGGCGCCGGCGTTTGCGGATCTGGGCAAGGTGGGGAGGACGAAGAGGGTGTTCTTGAGGAGTGGTGCCGGGATGGGTTGAAAAAATGGGAGGTGTTGTTCAGCGTTCCCGGGTTGCGGATCTGTTTTCAAAAAAGTTGAGGTGGATCTGGGGTTGTGATTTGAGGCTTTGGAAATGATGGCTTGTAATGACCTTCTGATATTGATACCCCATGATAGAACTTCATTTTCTTTCTTCTCCTTGGATTTCCTTCCCTCTTTTCCCCCTTGCTTTCGAGGGCTGAAGTGAGAACCCTTGCGTTTCCAAACACCCGTTTGTTTCCTTCCTCAGCTAGAAGAAAAGCAAAAAGGACGAGAAAACGAGGCACCATGGGGAATCGAACCTGAGGGCAAAAAAGTACCAAACCCCACTTGAATAGACCGACTGCATTAGAAGAAGCGCATCTTTTGATTCCGACGCAGGACCCTAACCGCCTAGACTATCGCATGGTGTTCAGTGATAGTAGTAGCAAAGTAAGAATATTATATAGTAGAATACCGTGTCTACACATACTACAAGGGTAGTGTGGCGAAGGTGTGGCGGGTATAGGGTTGGAGAAGATAGGCTCCTGTACACGTGGATGGAGCCAGTGGCATTGGTCGTGGGTGCAGAGAGGATCGGGTAGGTGAAAGAATGTGAAGCTAGCCGAAAGACCTAGCTTCTTCGAAATATTTCACCGCATAGAGAGTGGAGGTTCTAGAACCTTTCTAAACGCTAAGATTGGCGAATCTAAGTAGAGTACTTAGTAGAGCTTGATTTAAAGTCTCTAAGCTCTTGTTACTGTATTTAGCTAGGATCGTGTATATAGAGAGTTTCCTCTCCCTTAATATATGGGCAACGGGGCGATTGTTCCACTGCGAGCTCTCATCGATCGTTCGATATATAGAGTCTGTCTACTTATGGTGTATAGTTACTCAATCAACAAGTTGGAGTATTTCTGCATGGGAGATGCCACAGTTACCGTGCTTTTCTACGTTTGTTGCTTCCAACGACTTCACTTCTCTACTTCCTTGATGGAATCTCAAAAGTCATATGAGCAGGAGCAAACCGTACATCCATGTGCTGCTTTCCCCGGACGATTCTAAGGCTGGAAGATGTTATTCATCATCACAATGCTGAGTCGGAAGGCTTCGTCAGGCCAATATGTAGAACTAGGCGCTTATGCCGTTGTCAAGACAAATATTGTTGCAACTAGCGACGTTAGAATCGGTGAAGCCTAGATACAAAATCATGGAGCCATCACTTCCTTGTTCGGACTATGACAATATAAGGCCTATGAGGTCAACACAACAATGAGAGCACTCTGGCTAGTGGCTAATATTCAGACCGAAGCAGTGCTTATCTGAAAAGCTACATTTCTCTGTTACGTAGATGTACCGGTAGAAAAAGAAAATCTTCCTAGCATAGTCTGCAATTACCGTTGTCCGTGATTATAGCGCCTTCGTGATCTCAATGCTCTTTAACCTCTACGCTTTGTGGACTCGATTCAGTATAGAGCTTTCCAGTCTCTCCCTCTATATACATGTCGGCATAATCGAAAGGGAGCATAGTTCGGAAACTTTCCGGACCCTTCCTGCGAAGCACCTTGCATGCATAATTGTTGCACATAGGCAAGGGTAAAGCACTAGAGAGCCTAGATTAGCTACAGGAGGAATTAGAGGGGTTGGAGAATCTAGAGTAGAAGCATCAGTCTGTCACCAGTGTGATGATCAATTCCGAAGGATGAACGAGTATGACGGGATGAATACATCTCCCTTCAATGATAACACTTGCCACCTCACGCCAAAC
Source organism: Westerdykella ornata (assembly GCF_010094085.1). Lineage (NCBI taxonomy): Eukaryota > Fungi > Ascomycota > Dothideomycetes > Pleosporales > Sporormiaceae > Westerdykella > Westerdykella ornata. The sequence goes on from NW_022986882.1 coordinate 185,463, forward strand.
CTTTGCGCCTGGAACACGAAACGGGAAAGCAAAAGTCATCCCAAATAGTCGACCTCCTCTTCATAGAAAGGAACTGACCTTGCCACCAGCAGTGCACATTTCGGGTCCACCTTATAGAAGCCCAAGCTTTAATAAAGGCGTGGGCGGCACCGTGCTCGAACCCGATCCCGGTCCTCAGCTTCGAATGTCGAACAACGGGCGGTATGCCGCTTCCGCGCGAGACATTCCGGGTACCCTACCTAGGCAAACCGTTAACCGTACCGGTAGATGGACCCGATGTTGGCCCGCTGGGACTGCGCAAATAACATGGGCCGGGTGCGGAATAGGTACCTTGCATGTCGACACCCCGGTCCCTATAAACGTGGTCCTGGGACGTGAGCGTGTTGGGACCCCGAATGGCTGGGCAACAGGTAGCGTACGGAATACCTCACGAATTGACAACGAGTCAGAGGCGGGAAGTTGCATGTTCATTGTTTTGTTGGGAGTTGTTGGTTTGCCCTCGTGAGAAGGGACTGCCAGATTCCCATTTCCGTGGACTGATACTTGCATGGCATTATGTGCAGTAGGACCGTCTGCAGGACAAAGTGGAGCAACCGACACGGACCTTGAAAAGGGGATAAGATAACCTGGATGGTTGAATACCAGGGAAGATCTGGCCAAGTATCAGGGGCGCAGACTTGCAATCTCGGAAGATCAGGTTGCTGGGGAACACGATTAAGGAAGTGGTGGGGCGAAAGTGAACTTTTGTGAACATCTTTTCCAGCTTGCGTAACTATACCCTATGAGCATAAGCATGGCTCATAGTGTATGTGTCAGAAACAAGTACTAACTGAATATCTGGGGAGCTTGACCAGGTAGGACTCAGAAGCATGAGCAAAGCCGTTCCTGTGCCACAGTTAGTCCTCTAAAATGAATTTAGAATGACTCAAGGCCATATTCGGGAACGCAAGTATGGATGCTTTATCCCAATCCAAGCACTGTATCCCCTAGCAATAGATACAGATAACAAGTGAGTCCAAAGGGCAACTGGCACGGTGTCCGCGTGCATGTTGGTGGTCAGACACACTATTGATTGCGAATGGAGAAGGCATGAATGGAACGGAAGACCGTGCAAGGAGACGCGAAAGGGGCCGTTACGGGACAACCCTGACCCTGGTTGCACAGGTTGGCTGCCGAATATGGAGACGTTATGTCGTTAAGAACATGGCCCGCAGCGAAGGCCGCCGTTGACTACTGATATGCGAACCCTGCCTGAAAGGATAGGCAGAAAGGAGGAACGGTGTTAGGATGGAGGCATATACTTTCCGCTCACTAGACTACCGACATACCGGTATGTTGGCTCCGCCCAACAGCCCGCATCAGTCTCCAATGTGACACCAGAGTTCCGGAGGGGGTTGGTTAATCGCACGAACCTAAGAATAGGCCCGTCTTGCCCTAACACCCCACGCAGCATGTCCTGTAACCCCAATACTGTGGCTGTGGTGTAGGCCGCTATGGTCTCTTCGTCATACCATCCGTATGTACATATCATGGTCGTGAACGCTAAATCGAGTGAGATTTTCGTAAGAGCTACTGGATGGGTGCCAGATTAGGCCGTATTGAGTGGAGGGTGACACAAATGAATGGGATCAGGCCCAACGGGGTAGGTGGGTTTAAACCACGGATGCTTTTGATATGTGAAGCCCCCATTCCCCCCTACGATGATGACGGTGTCATAGATTGCATGACCTATCGCCTGTCATTTCACTGAACAATCTGTATGCAGGGAGTAGAGATTGCATCACTCTCTGCATAAGTGCCCCCTCCCGAGCAGATCGGATCGGTCGAAGCATGTGGGGATTGCGAATGTACTTCGAACTTAGGCATTTGCTTGGAGAGTGGGCCTACGCCGTCTAGAAAGTCGATACAGCATCGACTCATTGATCTTACCATGCCACGGAGCGGTAAGGTACTGTTAGGAACTGATGACGAATGCGCTGAAACATGCAGAAGGTGGCGTTCCAGAGAAAGGGATCCAGGGTGAGCCATGTTCAGGGTCCCTTGGAATAGTGGAACACTTTGTTCATGAATGTAGTGGAACACGGGAACCATAGGCATGCCCGGGCATCCGAGAAACAATAAAACACAAGCCGAGATGATCCGTGAAACGCATGCCACGCGGTGTTGGTCTGGCGTAAGCCTATAAGCCTGGAAAAGGTAAGATGGACAATGGTGATATGAAGCCTGGATGAGAGAATATGTCATGCGAGATATCCAACTGAGACATCTGTCCAAAATGCCAGAGTTCATGCAACACGATGCACGCCTGATTCCAGTTTCACCACCATGAACGGTGGGGAGGTTGATAGGCATAAGACGTCGGGCAGCGTCCAGATGATAGTGGTGGATCCAGATTGGAGTGAGAACGATCGATCGCCCGAAAGCCTTCCCGCTCCAGTACTGGGTTCCTAAATGCTTGTGTTTTTTAGCACCAAGCGATAGAGGAAAACGTCTGATGAAACATTGATGAAAGCTTATCTTCATCAGATATGGACACTAGTGGCGCAAACACGGCGTTCGAGGTAAGCGTCAGGTGCGGCTTGAGCATGATCCATGTGTACGTTTTCCAGTGAGCACGGGTTCCGACTTTTTAAAAGGCCAAACCGTGATAACAAGAAAGGTTGCACCGGCAGCGGAGCCTAGATTAGGATCGCATACTTATTGTGTACTGGGACTGAGGGTTCAGGACTTCATGCCAACGGTTGGCGATCTTCACACTCCGTGCACAGTGCACAGGCGTGGCCTGGTTGGCACGAGTTGCGAAAGCTTGCTCGACAACCAGAAGAGGACGACGAACGGGTTCACAACGATATGAGTATGACACGAGAAATAACGTCCGGCATGAAATGCATGGACAGAGCAATAAAGGGGAGGAAACTGAAGCTCTCACCTCCACGAATCCCCGCCAATGATCACGGCCCGGCACAGCGCACAAGCCCTTCCGCCACTGTTCCGATTCCTGCAGGCCCGGGCAGCGTCAGTGTCACTCACATCAGCCTCAGCAAAACAAAATAACGCCAAGTTTTATGTGGCGGGCGGGGAGAGAAGCTGTGTCCTAAAACTGACCGCTGTTCAGGACTTCAGAAGTCGGTTGACCACCAGTTTGCAACTCGGAATCCGCTAGGCTATGGTACATGATGAGTATCCGAATAAACGCTACTGTGAACGAAGCCCGGAGTGCAGCGGGGCACAGCAAGGAACAATGGGACAGGTTCTATGTGAGTGTACGAGTCTGTAGGGCCTGTGAACTGAATAGACTGACCCAAGAAGTTTATTACCAAGGAGGAAGCCAGGAAAATGGCAGAAGCTCACCCGGAATGGAACCGATGGATCCTGATACCCGCCAACGAGAAGGACAGTATGCTGGCTCGAATCAACGTACGGTTGATGTCCGAGGGCATCCCTCCGGTTGAGATGATTATTTTGAAGTGGAGAGTCTCACAATTGCTGCGGGATATCCAGAGAAAATACAGTATGTAAAGAACGCTCGTCTTTATCTCATTTACCCTGGCGAGTTAGCAAACGCACCTCCATGCAAAGAGCGCTAATTATATTGACTTAGCCGAAGGTAGCATTGGCGGCCTGTTGATGGGAGCAGGAGGTCCACCACATTCGCCAACGCATACCCCGACGCATCCAGAAGCGGGCCGCAGCATGCAGCAGTCGACGCAGAATCAACGATCTGGATATTCACCGAGCGACACACGGCCGTACGACCCAATCAGGGATGTGTAGCCCGAACGATGAAAAGAGAGCCTTCTGGGCCGAGGTGTCATAGAAGGATAGCATCGATTGCGACAACATGGACTTCCCACTCTGTATTCAACAATCAAGTCGCTGAATTTGGAGGCCGGAAGTCGTACACCCAGTACGCTAATCGTATATTGCGGAAGTAGGCGATTCCATCATCGCCTCGGTCGCTTCTGTAATATGGGCGACAGAGACGATCAGCATCCGTCGAAGGAACGAAAGTTTCTGCTCGTAGATGGTGCCTAGATATACGGTCACACTCCACCTTCTGCGATGACTGATAAAGACATCAGTTTGATTCCACAGTCCACCAAAGGTTACACTGGCGCATTATGCCGAACAGCTTACGAGATCGAAGTTCGCCACATGGGGTACGAATCTTCCTAAGGATACAGCTGGCTTGGCGGTGTAACTGCACATTGTGCCCATGGTAGTGGTGGGACGCTGGGAATCCTTGGGAGCGGAAGTTATTGTCGTACTCCACACTTGATGATAAGTCAGGTCTCCGCTTCGCGTCCTGTGCAGTTTGTACGCCGCCTTTTCGGTGGGGAGGCAACTTCAAAAAGGAGGATATCTGGTGCCGGATTGAAGATTGTCAGCAAAGCGGATAAGGAAGAAGCATGTTGACGTTACATGCAGTGAAAGATTGTCGGCGGCAGGAGGGCTTTTCAACGTGCATCCCAACCTCTCCTCTCCTCCGCAACTCGGTCGATATAGATTACCATATCACGTCGGGAGGACAGGGGGACGGGAATCAAGGATGGCCAGAGGAAGATTACCCTTTCGGGACTGAGTGTTGAAGAATGGATAGTGTAAGAGCGAGGATGCCCGGGTGGACGTCTGTTTAAGGTGCAAGCTAGTCCATTAGCTCCTGCCCTATCTTCAACCGTTGATCCCAGTTCTGAAGGGCATCGATGCGCCACAGTAATATGCATGTGTAACCACATACATCAAGTCATGCTTTTCAGGGCTTCAAGACAAAGAGCAGACATGATGCTTTCAGCCGATAGCACCTCTTGATATATGAATTGGATTCTGCATCTCAAGGCGACCATCGATAAAGGTTTTACGATCACCTGCTCTCTATATAGCTTAGCTTGAGTCGTGCTAACAAAACCGCCGGCACCTAGATGCAAGTGCTTAGCCATGGACCTCTCCTCCGTTCAGGTCGACTCTCTTATGACACTTAATGTGTAATCACTTCTGTCCAAATGCGCCCTGAACTGTCCTGGTATAGTGGAGGCACGCTTGTCCTGCCTCGTACGTCTCCACCACGTAGATGGAAACCCCCCATCTATCTTTTCTGGCGGTAACTATGCAAACATGGTGGGCTGGGGACGGAACAAGGCGTCTGTTCACCCCTGCATCCCTTGGTTCGGCTCCATCCCAGCCCGTTTCAACGCCTTCGCTATCCGCGCATCTGACAATGCCTTTTTCGCCTTCTGCTCAGCCACGAGAGCTCGTACAACTTCCGCAGGAACAAATCTGAGGCCTACAGGATCGTCCTCCCGGTCAAGGTCTACCGTGGCGCATATCGTCACGTTCTCGCCGCGTATTGTCATGACGCCAGGACATTCAACGTCGCACGCAAGCCATTTTGGGACAGTGGGGTCAGCTTCAGCGTCGGGGTTTCGAGCAGCGATCCGTTCGAAGCACTCGGTGAGCACCAGATTCGCTAGATTTGGTCAACATGGCGAGGCGATTGTCCGCGAGGGTGACTGTACCGAACTGATCGTATGAACGCAGGATACCAATATACTCCTTCTCATCGCGCAGTAGCACGTCCACTTTCTCTGCAGAATGTCAACCGTAGCCGCAAACGCGCACCTGCAGCTGTGGGTACATACTGTCCACCATATCCAGGAGCATCGAAGAGGTCAGGAAGGCTTGAGGGGGAAGATCGCCGGGTAGTACAGTCGACGGAGGGGGAGGCCTTCCAAGCGTATTGGGAGCGAACGGTGCAGAGCCCGGTCCTTGGAGTGGGCCGAAGCCTGGTGCTTGCGCATTCTGAATGGCGCCGGCTGCGATGCTCGTTAGAATGGAAGTGGCTAACTGGGCCAATTGAGAAGGGCACGTACGAAGGCCTTGAGACTGTGGCACTGGATATCCTTGTTCCTGAGCAGACCGCTGCAACATGGCGTTGAAGTTCATGGGTACGTTTTGTGCAGGACCCGCGGGGCCGCCGAGGGTTTGGTGGTGCGGAAAGGACATCGATGTCTTTTGCCCGAGAGCTGCTTCGAAACTGCTTTGGTGGAGTTTCAACTACGTCGCCGGGGAGGCATCGAGAATTGCGCTAGATGAGGCGGGACTGAGTGTTATGTTAGCCGTGTTCCCGCCAGCTTCCAGAAGCTCGATGCGATCGCGTTGATTCTTCTGGAGTGGGAAGCTCGGTGGCTTGATTTCTTGGCATAAATCTGATGCGCCACACTTAGATGCGACGACATCTTCCAGCTCACCATGTCTCTCTTCCTCAATTCTCACATCATGTCCTTAAGAGGACTCCAAATCGTTCGGGATTCCGCTTGCCCCAAGTGGCCCTCGGCCGAGTCCTGCGAGCGGCTGTTTACTCTAAAAGGTGCTGACCTTTCCACCTAAAGTTGTCCGGTCGTAAGCTCTTATAGCTCTCCGCACCAATAACGGAGGTGTCTGATACTTTGTCTCGGAGATAGTGGGCAATGGAGCTGGGATAGGGGCGCATAGAAGTATATATAGAGACGGTATTCGGTATAACGGAGCTGCCGTGTCCTGCAATACTGTCTTCTCTTCAGCATACGTGCTCCCCTTCTCAGAACCCTGTTATCCGCTTCCCTACTTCGCTATGGCGATGTTCATCACGATGCTGAAACACAAATGGATGTACTCTTTCAAGGATCCCACCGAGTCCTTCGAAGGTCGAAATGTCATTGTCACAGGAGCCACCAACGGCGTCGGCCTGGAAGCCGCTGTCAAGTTTGTCAACCTAGGTGCTTCCAAGGTCGTCATAGCCGCACGAGATGTCGGCAGGGGCGAAAGGGTGAAAAGTGATATAGAAGCTCGAACAGGCAAAAAAGGACAGCTGGAAGTTTGGGAATTGGACATGGACTCATATGAGAGTGTCGTCGCGTTTGCCGAACGAGCCAAAACACTGGACCATCTCGACATCGTCTTACTGAATGCCGGCGTACGCCGAAACCCCTTCGTTCAGTCGAAGCATGGCTGGGAGAATGATCTGCAAGTCAATACTCTTTCAACTGCTCTCCTCGCCATACTACTCCTGCCGAAGCTGAAGGAATCGAAGCAACACACCGGGAAGACTCCGGTTCTCGAATTCACAAACTCCGGCCTCCACCAGTTTGCGAAAATTGCGCCTGACGCGCTTCAGAGCCCCAATATCATTCAAGCGTACAACACAAAGGAACGATTCACGGCAGACAGCCAATACAGAGTCTCAAAGCTGTTCGTCATGTACGTTGCCAATAAGCTTGCCGAAGAAACACCTTCCTCGGATGTCATCGTAGTGTCGGTATGTCCGGGCGTGGTCAAGACTGGCCTGGCCCGGGATATCAAGTTTCCCGGTTCCAAGGCCGCGATAGCCGTAATCGGCTCTATGGTGATGAAATCCGCAGAGGAGGGAGCAAGGACCTTGGTCAGTGGAACTACACTAGGCGAGAAGGCACACGGGAGGTTTTGGAAGCTGGACGAAATCCAGCCAGTGGCAGCTACAATCGCAGGGGAGGAGAACAAGAGGATTGCGGAGCGAGTTTGGAATGAGATTGTCGAGGCATTGGAGAAGGATGTGCCGAGCGTGAAGGATACGCTCAAGATGATCGTGAAGGGCTCAAACAGTTAGTGTCGTGTCGCCATATTTACTTGAGAGATACCAACCGCAATCCCACCAAACTTTTCATACTCGTTACAAAGCCCCATTGTGTACATAAGTACAAGTGCACACTGTTTAATACTCTGTAAACATACCAACTGCTGTATGGTCCGTGCGCAAATGACGTCTGATCGGGTCCGAACGTCCAAGCCCAGGTTACCAGTAGGCGACCCCGAAGACAGGAGAATTGGGCCAATCTAATACGCCTCACACTACAACGAAAGAAGCGTCTTGAAGGTCGAGGCTGGATGCCCGTGCCTCGTTTCCGTCCGAAGGCTCGATCTCACGGCACCTCCTCCCTCCTCCGCTACCTCTTCCCGCACACCAGGCAGCGGGCACGCGCGCACCTCTACAAGTTCCGTCACGAGAAACTCCCCTCGCTCAAACATCGCGCACAATCGAGAATATACAAGTACATTCTTAACAGGCAAGCACAGAAGCTCAAGGGGAAGCAAGGTATCCTACAGCGACTTCGTGGACACACCAGGAGACTGCTAGGCTCTAATTACCTCGAAAATGAGGCATATCGGCGACGTCGGCAGTTGACCAGCACGGAAGGACAGAAGAAATCAGATAAGAGCACGATGAGTTACCAGGAAAGCTACACAGCGCGCGAACCTGGCGCTCGGAGGCGCAAGTTGGCAGGATATCTGAAAGCCGCCAATGACCTGAGGCAGACGTACCAGCAGCAGTATGCGCCGGGATGGAGCAAGGGGGGAGCTTCGTATGATTTCCATGCTGATACCCAAGATCCAACGGAGACATCTATTATTAGGAATGGGGACGAAGAGATGATACTGTTCCCGAGCTATGCTAGAAAACATATTAGGAGAAAGGTGAGTGGGATCAAGCTCTAGACGTTGGTCTTTTCTAACAATGCGCAGCCCGAGGCGGAACCCGGAACGATACAACAAGTCCCAGGGGAGGGTCGCGATGCAAGAGACACAACCGGCGCAGGAGACGCAGAGTTTTGGAGACAGCGTTGGGACGAGTACGAGGACGATAATGCCATAGTAGATGTGGACGTTCGAGGCTGGGTATACTCGCCGCACAAAGGACAAATGTCACGGAAGCAAAGACTATTCATTAGTCTGGCACGTCAACTGGTTGGGATACAAGCGCCTCCAGCTGGAAGTTTGCCTGCGAGCTCATCGCCAAGCCCAGTCAGCAGCAGAGACCCAAGCCCCAGGCAAGGAGCTTCTGGGGAGTGGCGACATCCGCGTCGAGCGGACAGGTATGAGATTCTCACAGCCAAGGAAGCGGAAAGAATCTACAGAAGGGGAGAAAGAGAGGCCGAGAGGGCCGCCCAAGGTGCTTATAGCGAGACACCTGGTACGGGCTCTGACGGTACCTCTGTGCACCGTACGCACAGCAGTGCTAGTCTTCGTACAGAGCACTCGGATATGGCGACACCGATGAGGAAGAAGGCGTCTTGGAATCAACCTGCAGACATGAGCCCCGCTGAACTCGCCGAGGCAAATGCCCGTCTCATGGCTCGACTTCGACATTTCTTAGCTATACCAATGGCAAACTCTCCCATCAGCATATTCTTCTATAACGACAAGGTCTCGAAGCAACGGACAGTATACACGAATCCTTCAGGGCACTTCGGCATCTGCGCCGCGCTGGACTTTATACCGACGCATGTGCGCGTTCTCGCTTCCGACAAGCTCTCTGCGACAGAGGAGATCCTTGTAACCGAGTCTCATGGTGTGAGTGTGATCAGCGATATTGACGACACCATCAAGCATTCGGCAATCAGCAGTGGTGCCAGAGAGATCTTTCGCAACGCATTCATTCGGGACCTTGGCGATCTCACCATCCAGGGAGTCAAGGAGTGGTACAACAGGATGGCAGCACTGGGGGTGAAGTTTCACTACGTCTCCAACTCCCCATGGCAATTGTTCCCAGTCCTCTCGAAGTATTTCAGAATGGCAGGGCTTCCTCCAGGATCTTTTCACCTAAAACAATACAGTGGGATGCTTCAGGGCATTTTCGAACCCGTTGCTGAGCGCAAGAAGGGAACGTTGGACAAGATCGCACGAGATTTCCCTGAAAGACGTTTCATTCTTATTGGCGACAGCGGGGAAGCAGACTTAGAAGTTTACACGGACTTCGTGTTGGAGAATCCCGGGCGAGTCATTGCGGTTTTCATTCGCGATATAACGACTGCGGAAGAAACGGGCTTTTTCGATCCCTCTGTCGGCCCTACAGGATATGTCTCGTCATCCGCGCCCGCCAAAGAGAGTTCAGGTAATTCTAGCGGACTTACTTCCGCGGCAAGTCATCTGGAAGACGACGATCCGCAGTTACAGGCGGCTATACAGGCCTCGCTCCGTGACATGGAGGAGGTCAACTTGAGGCGGTCGACGCTCAAGTTTCCCTCAAATGAGGACGATCATCCGCAGTTGAGGCCAAAACTACCTCCAAGAACAACCTCGGAGGATAAGAGTTCCCTAGCAGTGGGAAACCTAATAGACTTGTCGCCAGGGGAGGAACCGGCCAACGTGCAAGAGAAAGGCCGACGCGCCGTTAGCGATACTTTGGTAGAACTAGAGAGTCGGGGTCCCAAAGCATCACCTAAAGAAGCACCTCCGCCTCCAAAGAAACCTTTGTCTCTTCGTAGTGGATCTGGCGACTCTGCATCGCCTCCTTTACCTTCATCATCGTCGGCTTGCAGAGCCCCTCCGCCACCCAAACCTCGCCGGCCTTCAACAGCAGTACACCAACCTAGCCCTCTAGCTCAACGGCCCTCTACGCAAGCCTCCAACCCGAATTCGACCGCTTCATCCGCCACGCCTACCCAACCCACCTACACCAGCAAAGCCCTCAGTGGGCTCACCACAGTATACAACAACCTACCGGCAATCCGCAGCACTAATGCTCCCACACAAGAAAACCAAAACTCCGCCGCTTCAAGTCTACAAGTCGATCCCCCCACCAAAAAACCAGCACCCCCTCCTCCGCCCCCAAGAAGAGGTGTAACCGCATACCCGGCAGCGGCCGCTTCCTTCGTCGGTACCAAAGCCGCCAGTGCATGGCAGAATGCACCCACCATCCCGCATCCTCTATCTCGCTCTACCCTGTATCCTTCCTCTACACAACATGCCAGCACTTTCTCCACAACTGCATCGGGGCAACAACGCAGTGATGGAGATGGTCCAGGTAGCGCTGGATTCGGAAGCGGAAATGGCAATATAGGAACGGATTATGCGGCCTATGCGCAGGCCGGAATGAGTAAAAGGGAGATTATGTGGAGGCACAGGTGGGCGAGGGCTGAGCAGGTGATGGGTGAGAAGGGAGTGAAGCTGCGGAGTTGGAGGGTGGGGAGTGACGTTGTAGATGAGGCGGAGAGGTTGATTAAGGAGGCAGCGAAAAGCGACAGTGAGACAGGGGAGCGGGTTGACAAGGGACGTGAGGACACTGGCGATGGTGCCGGGTCCCGGAATGAAACGAGGAATGGGAATAAGGAAACATAGTCTGGGGCCCAATAGTCGTGTGTTGGATGTTTGGCAGCCGTTTCAAGACATGTGAAAGCGGGCAGTGTTCTGTCCGGAAAACACTTTTGTCCAGAAGTTGCAGAATGTTAGGTGTACGGAGTAGGCAGCAAACCTTTCCCTTGATTATGCATCTGCCAAGTCTAAAATATTACATGGAAATCGGCTGACGCGTTAGTAACCTTTCGAGTTTAGCTCCTCTGTCAGCTCCCTCGCGCCTACTACTCTTCAACCACAATTGCGCAAAACTGTTTTGCTGTTTCTCGATCCTCCTGAGTGAACCTGGCTGGTTTGGACCCAATCAGGAGTTTGTTCTACGAGCAATTCCGTCGCACACGGGAACTATTTATCACCATTTGAAAACTTATCGAACGCAACTCTGAGGTGGATAATCTAAAGCCTGGACCTCGATAAATATCAAAACAACTGACAGCAGACAGAAGAGAACTCAGTATATTTCGGGATCATGACTGACGAACGCAGTTCTCTCCGATATGCCAGTAAGTCAATAAATGAATCACCATAACTCTCCTTTGCTAACGAGGGACGTAGGTCCAAATGAGCAGCGAACCATCAGCAGAGAAGATCTGGGTTTCTACCATGCCGTCATAATAGGAGTTGCATACGAGATTCCGAGCAGCATTGATGTCCATTCGCCCAGGTCCTTCTATTCTCCGCTGAAGAGTTGTATTGGCAAACACCCTTGCTTATCCGTTGTGGTAGAGGACGCGGATAAAGACAAATCCAGCTACCATCATGTGCCTCGCATCAATCTGGAAGAGCATATTGTCATTTTGGACGGTAAAGCCGCCTCAGAACCTTTGAAAGAGATAGAGCAAGCTCTCGCAGCAAACCTCGACACACCATTCCCCCCTAAAATCCCGCCTTGGAAGATCGCGGTCCTCCCTTTACCAAAAGGCTGCCTCATTGCCTTCTGCTTCTCCCACACTATCGGCGACGGCATAACTGGCGTCGCCTTCCACCGCACATTGCTCCGCGCTTGGAGAAGAACTCCTTCAGACAATGCCACCCCATCTACAATCCAAGTTCCGCATCGATCACTACCACCCGCCTTCGACACGCCAGCCAACCTCCCAATCTCCTGGTCCTACCTTCTCGCCCCCCTCATCTCCCTCTTCATCCCCTCCTTCCTCGCCAAAGCCCTCGGTCTCCGCCCCTCCGCCTCCGCAATCAGCGCAGGAACATGGACAGGCGCCCACATCCCCGACTCCCCAACTCCACCCCCAAGCAAAATCCTCCTGCGAAGAGTCGACGCACCGATCCTAACCTCCGCCCTCCACGCCGCAAGGAAGCACAACGTCAAACTCACCGGCCTATTCCTGCACCTCGCCGCCCGCGCCCTCAGCTCCGTCCTCCCCGCCGACCCCAACATCACCGACTTTGTATCGCAGACTGCGATAAACATGCGCAAGGAGGTGGGCATATCGAATGAGCAGGGCGGAAACTTTGCTTCGGGGTGCTACATTGTGCACGCGCGCCAGCCATCTCCCTCATCCACCTCCTCACCCTTCACGGAAGACGACTGGCTAGCCGCCCAATCCGCCACGCAAAACCTCGCCCTAGCAGCATCGACACTGCAAGACCAACCCATCGGTCTCCTGCGCTACCTATCCAGTATGCGCAAATGGATGCTCGGGAAATTGGGTCAGCGACGCGACTGCTCGTTCGAAGTGAGTAACGTCGGGGTCTTCCCCGGCATCTCCGACACCGACGGCGAGCAATCAGATGGTGGAGATTTCAGGATCGCGGAAATGGTGTTCGCGCAGCCGGGACAGGCGCTGGGTGCGCCGTTGGCTTTCAATCTCGCCAGCGTGAAGGATGGGGCGCTGGTTTATAGTGTTACGTGGAGGGCAGGGGCGTTGGAGGTTGGGAAAGGGGAGGAGGAGGGGGAGTTTGTGCGGAGGGTGTGTGAGGGCATTGAAAGGGGGTTGGCGGGGCTGGAGTGATTGAGGCATCTGAAAGCATTTCTTTCATTCTACGAGAAAAAAGGGGTTTGAAGAGTCGTGGTGGTTTGAAGAGGCAATACGAGCCTTTCCGTTCTACTGGGATCAAAGGTTCTAGCTCTAGTATGGTAGAGCTAGGTTATAATGTTAATAAAGTATGAATCAAAGCAGTCAGCGGATTAGACATTCATGGCCCAATCGAACACCTTGCGCGTGGCGCGTGCTGACATCCTCCATATTTTTGTGAGCTTTCAAGATGGGAGATAGGCTTCTCACACTGAGTCTCATTAGCTCAGTTCCTACCATCATATTCACTTAGACAGTCAGAAGAGAAAGAAGGACCCAGAAATCCAATTCTGTATCTCACTCAAGTTACATAAGTGATCAAACAATGTCTCCAAGTACAAAATCAAAGTCCAGTTTAGAAACGTGAAGTGCCGTACCACCTTTTCCAACACCGAGAAACGAAAGCCAGAAGCAACCACCGGGACCACTCGCCTGCGAAAAGCTCACCAACCATCAAGATCCCACAAGCCAGCCGCCTTCACCCAAACAACCCTCAGCCAATCCCCAGTCCGTCACTTCCTCCAAAACGGCAGCATCCGCCTCAGCTCCCAGGAACTACAGCTCCCCTTCATACCCCCCTACTTCCTCCTCGCAAGCTATAAGCTAATGAGCCTTTACTCATCCTCAGAGAAGTGACTGTATTCTTCTTCCTCGGGAGGAGTGTCGAATCGGGGGTCGAACAAGTCGCATTCGCTAGAGGAGGACGAACGGACGTCGTCCATGTCGCAGGTAGAACTCTGTAGCGTGGCAGCGTCCACCATTTCGCAGTCTTCAACTTGCCGGTCATCAATGGGACCTGTCGCATCCTCAAAACTGCATTGACCGGAGGCGGCGTCCAACACCGGAGAGGCTGGTAGGAGTTGACATTGCGCGTCTACGGGGTGTGAACTCTCAGTAGAGCTGGTTCCATTCTCCAAATTCCAGTAGCCAAAGTCTCCCGCGCTGGAGGAGCTATTTGCTAGATGGTGTTCCGGGTGTGCATGCTGCCAACCTCCCCCTTCAAGAAGCTCCTCGTTTGTGACTTCCATCGGAAAATCGACACATGCATGCTGGGATTCGTCCGAGGATGTTGAAGGTGCTGGGAGAGGAGAAGCCGGCTCCCACGTTCTTCGCTGGTCCGTGACTTTCTCGTCCTCGCCGTCCTGCGCCAGATTGCCGATATATAGAGGGTCTTCCGGAGTCGGCGGGCGCACTTGAAACGGAATGAAATGCTGGCACGCCTTCGAATCGTTCCCAATCCCATTGACTCCCAGAGTAGCCAACAAAGCATCCACACCCATATCACCCGCCGGATCCTCCACCCTCCAGAAAGCCGGATTCCCGGGATCCTCAGCATAAGCCTTGTGCAAACTGGTAAAGGCGAATCTCGTCGTGCACATATTGATATCGACGACCCAAACATGATCGCCGATGAACTCTATGACGGCCTCGGGCTCCGTTCTGATTAGGTTCGATAGCGTCTCCAACTGCCACTTCTGTGAATGTTTGTTCCATTTCCTCCAGACGACTTCCTGGAAGAAGAAGGGGAACGTGTCGTCGGCCTCGACGTACTCGAATGTGATCATGGAGCCGTCGCTGGTGGTGCCGACGACGAGGCGGAACGGGTGGTCCAGGACTTTGCAGACGGGAGGAGCCGTATTGGGTGTCAAGCACGCCGTGTCATCGGTGATGGATAGTGGGCTGGTATTCATTGTAGGGGATTGTATGTGAGACTATACACGCGGAGAAGTGAAAGTACGTTAAATAATATATGTTGTTGAATAGTGGTGATGGGAGTGTTGATGTTGTGAGCAGGAACGGAAGGCTGCCTTGCGGGGTCAATAAAGATGCCGATGTGTGGAAGGGACTGTCAATAGTTAATGCTCACAAGCAGCTTTGAGTCTTGTAGTGGAAATAACCATGCATTGGACGGAAGTGGCCAGGTCTGTCAGTGCAGGTGCGAGTGGGCAGACAACCAGGCTTAATTCGTTTCAACATACGTCTGTCTGCACGTCACTTAGACCCAACCTGCTAAGGAGATTTATACTGCATCCTATCCCGACCAGCCGTCTGTACGCTTCCCCTGAAGCCCCTTTCAGAAAGAATAATGTCATGTTTCCAATACATGCTTATAGCCGGTACCGAGACGCAAATGCTAGAGCGAGAGTGTGGTATAGAGAAATAATGCGATATACAGCAGTTAACTTTCACCAATTCTCATCTATGAGATAGTTCTACAAAACAATAGCCCCCTTCTACTTTCATACCTGATACATGTACTTCTTGAAATCGATACTGCCCGCCATTTCCAACCCACCACGGCTCGACACAGGCACCCAACGTAAGTACTCCACTTCAGCACCGCCTCAATTCGCACCTCCTCTTCCACCAACCCGCTTCATCGCCTCCTTTACATCCTCATTTATATCCAACGTCGGCAACTCTCTCTCCCCTTTGCCCTCGGGTGCCGGCATGAAACCCAAGGCGATTAAGTATGACAGATACACGCCAACCGTGTCCTCCGTGACCGCGCCTCCGGCACTCCAATCCTGGCCCGTCCACTGCGTATCCTGCTTTAGCGCCTCGGCTGCGTTCCTGTCGTCCAGTTCAGGGGCCTTGGTGTCGCCGGGAAGATCGCCTGTGACGAAGTGGTAGAGAGGGAGGAGAGCGTGGGGCTCTCTGTCTTTTTGGAGAGCGAAGGGTCCGGTACCAGCGACGTACGACTCCATCGTGGCTTTCCACTCAGCGTAGGGCACCTGTGGCACGTCGTAGCCGTACTTAGACAGGGAGCCGAGGAATTCGTTGAAGGTAATGCGTGGATGGCTGGTGATCTGCGCGACCCCGAGGGGTGCAACCGGAGGATTAAAGGATGAGGCGACGACGACGCGGGAAACGTGGGTTACTGGGACCATGTTGATGGTGTTGGTTATGTCGGGACGTGACCGCAACTGGATACAACCCTTGAGGATGCGAACAAGAAAGTCGTCCGTGATCGTGCTTCCAGATTGAGGGTCACCTGTAACATAGCCAGGACGGATGACGCAACCATTGAGACCTCTTCTACCAGCTTGACGAGTGAGGTATTCGGCAGCCCACTTGCTCTGACCGTATCCAGTGCCCAAACCTTTGCGTGAGCCTTCGAGGTCATCGCTTTCAGGGACGCCGGTGCCACCAGACGCAAGCGAGTCTTCAGAGATCTTGACATAGTGTTCCGTGTCAAGGACAGAGGTTGAGCTTACGAGGCCGAAGTTCTTCGCCTTGCCAACTGCGCAGAGCGAGAGAGCAGTGACGGTACTGAGGACATTCGGCGCGCGAAGCCTTGAGTAGGGCAGGACCCAATGCACCAACGCGCCGTTGTGTATCACCACGTCGACTGAGTCCGCGAGAGCGTTCCATGTGTCTGCCGGCAGACCAAAATCGGGCTTCTCTAGATCACCCACGACAGCGTCGATGCGCGATGTCCACTCTTCATTCCAAATACCGTAAGCCTGGCAAGTATTTCGAAGTCTTGACAGAGCTGCATCTGCATCTTTTGCTCTGACCAAGGCGGTGACTTTGCCAGGTCTGGACAGCAGATCTTTCAAAACGTATGCCCCAAGGAAACCGGTACCGCCTGTTAGGAAAGTGTGCACTTCTTGGCCGGGCTTCAAGGGCTCCCTTGTCTTGAAGTCAGTCAAGTGTCTCGACAATTCGCGAGCGTCGGCAGAATAGTCCTCATCTTCCGGTTCTTCTTCGATTGCTTCTGCACTATCCAAGCGCAACCCAATGGGGTCCAAACTTTGATCGATGTTCGCGGAGAACGCTCTTAACGTGGGATACTGGAAGATAATGCTCATGGGAATGTCTATGTCTTTCCATTGCTGCCGCACCTTCAAGAGCAGTTGCTGTGCGATGATACTGTGACCTCCGAGGTCAAAGAAGCTGTCGCTCCCGCTGATGCTGTCAGCCGTTACACCGCGATCGCTCAAGAGATCTGCCCATATCTTGGCAACAGCTTTCTCTGTTTCAGTGAGGGCCTTTCCAAGCTGGGAGGGTCGACGGGCTCCAGCAGCTGCGAGTTGCTGAGGTTCGGGGAAGGGAAGAGCTGGCCGGTCGATTTTGCCGTTCGGGTTCAAAGGAAATCGAATGAGGGGAACAATGACTGAAGGCACCGCATATCCAGGAAGCTTCTTCTTCAAGTGCTCGCGGACGTCATCTCGAAGGTATTTGAAGCGCTTGAGCAGGCCGACCATACTCTCATCTGTCGAGTGGTCTTGTGCGCCACGCTCCTCCAACCACTGGTAGTATCGCTTCATCTCTGGGACAATATAGCTGACTAGGGTAGGCTCCTCATACGCATCACGCTTGAGCAGAGTGACGTTCTCACGTACTAGAGGGTGCGCGGCCAAGTGAGAATCGATCTCTCCAAGCTCGATACGGAAGCCACGGATCTTGACTTGCGAATCGACTCTGCCGGTACAATGCACGTTTCCATCAGGTCCATAGTGTCCCAGATCGCCAGAGCGATACATCCTGTCCCTGGGCCCTTTGTAGAATTCGCGCCACGGCTCTGCCGCTCCTTGTGCTTCGACCCTCCTCCTGTCTTCCTGAACCCATTTCTTGGGATCTACGAACCAGTTTTCGACGAATTTGGTGGCAGTAAGTTCCGGAAGTCCAAGATACTCTTCAGCAAGGCCAGCAGCGCGTACATATATCTCGCCGCTCTGCCCAGGAGGGCATATTTTGGTTCTGTCCTCGCGGTCCACCACAAGCAGCTGGACGTTGTTCATTCCCCGCCCTGCGGGAATGACTTCCCCCAGACTGTCCAGGAAATCCGGTGCCTCGGAACGACTTGGTACTTCGTAGTAGCTCACGGCTCTCTGCGTCTCGGTCGTACCGTACATGTTGACTATCCTAACGTTGGGAGCCAGGTCTTGCAACCTTCTGCAGTCTCGCTTGATAAGCAGGTCGCCAACAAAGAAAGAGTGGTGAAGGCTCGGGAAGATCGCAGAAGCACCTCCTACAAGAATCTGGCCCATGGCTGGTGTAAGATGGGTCACTGTCGCACCATACCTCCTCATCCACTCTGCCAGTTTCTCGTGCTGGATGTCTTCCTTACTGGGGACAAGGAGCTGCGCGCCCAAAAACAGCGGCGTGAAAATATCTCTTTGAATGGGATCGTGCGCAATACCAGAGAGCATTGTAAACTTGTCATTCTCCGACAGGCCGAAGGTCTCCGCCATCCATGGGAAATAGTGGGTCAGCGAAAAGTGGCGTCCTTTGACACCCTTGGGCTTGCCCTCAGAGCCAGATGTGAAGGATAGCGTAGGAGTAGAGTCTGGTCCGACCAACACACCGGGGAGTTCAGTCTTGAAATTTTGCTGTTCGTCAAGTGCGTCCTTGCCATCCTTGAGACCGCCAACAATTGTCCCGTCATCCTTGAGCTGCAAAGCCGGTACTTCTGTTTTCAAGTTCAGATTCTGCGAGATATAACTGCGCACTTGTTCGGACAGTTCGCCGGCTTCTTGGGTTGCCTTGTCGATGACGACGAGCGCACGGGGTTGGGAGACCTCGAGGTAGATACATTGACGGTCCGGAGGGTATCTGAGATCATATTAGACTACTGCTTTCGCCATTGGAGCGATTGACTCACAGGGGATCGAGAACTGAGAAAGTGGCGCCCGCAGCCAAAACCGCCATGATGGCTACAACCAGATCCACGCCACGATGAGCGAAGATCATAACTACATCGCCTCTCTCTATTCCATTTTGAACGAAATGATGTGCTAGGACCGATGTTGCTTCGAATATCTGCTTGTATGTGAAGCGGCGCTCGGGAGTCTTGCTCGTTGCCGTCTCAACCACACATGGCCGGTCTGGATGTCTCCGTGCATTTGCGGCAAATATCTCGTGGATTGCACCCTTGAAGTCTGACCAGTGGAGATCAGCTGTAGGGTCGGGAATATCAGCCCTCGAAGCTGGTGCCATTGTCAGGGGAGTGGTGTGAATGATGGTAGTGAACGATCAATGGAGGGGTGTGGAAGTTAGGTAGAATAGGAGAGGTACTGAAATTGTAAAGAGATGAGTTTGGTGTGAATTGACATCAGAGACCCGCATCCATTGAAGGTATTGAAGCCCCAGGTGAGTAGAATGGAGCTTCAATATTTAATGACGCAGAGCGCGAAAAGATGCGAGATCGGAGTCACAAACATTTCCGAACGGAATGGCGGGGGTTGAAGAGTGTTTCTTGCCTGTTATGGTAATTGTGGCGCAGTGTGGCTGGGAGCGCTTCAAGCCCAATCTTGCCTAGCTGGAATTCAGTCAAGGGGGACAACTTTCTGAACGAGACTCGAACCGCATTATTATTGCTCCATAGGAGTCAAACGCCGCCGCCCAAAGACTCACTCCGGACGATTTCAAGAGGATGTGAACCCACATCTCTCTGTTTTCTATCCTGCCTAATATCTCACCTTGTCTCTTCCTGAGACAAGCGCCTCGTGGCTATCATCATGCCAGTGCAGTACACTCTTTTGGGGCGGCCCATCCGGCTGCATATGCCTCCACGACGATTCCAATTCCTCCTGGCTGTCCTCTTTCTCCTTACCACGACGCTCTTTTTATTTGGACCTCCGACTTCCGCCGATTTGCCTAGCTATGACCAGGTCGCTGATGCCGTTAAGCATCCGAAGATGCCTAGTCTGGAGAACCTACCTTCGCTCGAGGACCTCCCCTCCCCTCCAAGACCTTTCGGTCCTCCCGTCCATAAGCCGCCAGTGCAGCCGGATAGCAATAGCACGAGCTCATATGGGCTGATCCAATGGTTCCGCAACTACAAGTGGCACATCCCCTTCTCGTCTGCAGTGACATTCGATGAAAACACCGCCGTCCTCCCTCCGCTGAACGAGAGACCTCCTATCTACACATATTATGAAGCACGCGACAAGCAGAGCAAGGAGGTGACCGAGGCGGAGAATAGATTGGTCCTGGCCTGGCGGAGAGCATGGTGGGCACAGGGGTTTAAGCCGCATGTCTTATCCAGAGACGAAGCTAAGCAGCACCCGCTATACCAGATGGTACAGCGTCTGAAACTGGAGAAGGTGGATCCCGAAGTCGAGGTCGAGATTATGCGGTGGCTTGCATGGGGCCATATGCAAGGCGGCATTCTCGCGAACTGGCTCGCTCTGCCCATGGCCGAGTACGATAATCCTATGCTGGGCCTTCTGCGTAGGAAGCAGTACCCCCAGTTGTCGCGCATTGACGGCCTTGAGAATGGCATATTCTTCGGCGAAGCGGGTGCGGTCGACGCCGCCATCAAGAAGGCTATAGAGAACCCTCTGTTCACGAACGTCACGCAGAACCATGACAAGATCGTCGATCTGAAGAAAGGTGCGGGAGCAATGGCCAATCTACTGGGAAAGGACATCAAGGCGGAGTCAAAATCTAATGGCATCGCCTACTATTCTGCAGCCACCTTGGCTAATGTCTATAAATCCGTCGCCGACAAGTTTACGAACACCACCCAGTTGGAGGGACTGGACCTCCTTGCAAATCTCATCAACTCGCACCTGCACCTCACCTTCCAGAATATCTTCTCTGAGGGGATCGCAGTCATCAAGCCGCTCCCAGAGCATACCACGGCCCTGATGTACGAAGTCATTGATATCGCACGCAACCTGACACAGTGCCCTACCTCGCCAGTGCCAAAGTCCTGTCCCCCGAATCGGTCAAAATGTACGCCGTGCAACCCTGCGAAACCAATGAAATTGGAACTCCATATAGCTCTCAAGGATACTACGAAGCAGTATCAAATTGGCACTGTACCGCACCCCTATACGCTGGGCTTGCTCCATTACACTCGCGACACGCTTGACGCCAACTTCCTGCACAGCACAGGCCGCGATCAATGGCTGGCCGCTCTCATGGCAGACATTCTCAAGGAGCACAGTTCTAGCGACCAGGTCGTGCGCTTCAAGGAAGTCGTGGCCTCGCCTCAGTCTGCCCCGACCTCGCTGTGGTTGACTGCAGAGCGCATATCCCAGGCGGACCTGGACTGGATTTTCGGCTTCAACCTTCCACAAATCGCTTCCCCCAATAAGGACCCCAGCTCACCCAGTGAGGACTCAGAGCTTGTCATCTTCCCCCGTCCCGACGAACCAGCGCCCATAGAAGGCGTGCAGGAGCAGGACGCAGAGTTCATCAAACATGAGGAAGAACGGCTTCAGAAGGCTCGGGATGCCATCAAGAGCACCGATAAGCATTGGAAGGAGGTCATCAACATGGTCGAGCAGTGGAACCAGGCGGACGCGGAGGCATGGAGATTCGCGAGAGCGTTCTCTGCGAGGCGGAGGCAGGAGAGGAAGAAGTGGGAGGAGGAAGAGAAGAAGTTCACTGGCTCGGAACAAAAGTCTGGGGTGCATACTGGCGGTGGAGGAGGGCGATGGATTGACAAGTTCTAAGAAATTTGTTGTCATTCATACCATTTTTTTCAAGCATTTCTCGGCGTTGGGGTTGGATACAGGTCAATCATTTAATCCGATTTTGGGTCTGAGGCATACTCTATGTGAATACGCATAAAACCAGCAGGATGTGGAACATGTCGATGGCGTAGAACCAACCATTGAACACACTGCCTGCCGATTATGTACCTGATAAGGAGCAGTGCCTACGTCAGGTCCCTTATTCTCCGGAGCAGGCACTATCTGTAGGGCTCCCGCTTTCCTCTTCTGTACTAGCCTTTTCCGCGTCCATATCCTCCTCCTCCGCAGCCCTACAGAACATTTCCTCGCCCGCGCACGCAACGAAGATGGACCGTATACCGGACTCGTTGCTGAATCTTGCCGGCCTAACCGTCGTTCCCGTGGCGTTTATCCTTGTCATACATTTCTTCTTCTACACTGACCCTGAAGCCGCTGTTCCGTACAATGTTGCTGCCCCGGAACAGGTGCGACAGGGGTGGAAGGGGGAGGTGTTGAGGGAGCCGTCGCTGAAGGCACGTATTGAGCTTCCCAAGCTAGTGTTTGGGTCGGATTCGAGTTGAAGTTGCTAACTAATCCTTATATTGCAGGTTTCAGGCTCGAAGCTAATCCAATGCTACTGTCCTGCTACTGGCGAATCCCTCGGACGGGTGAATCCCTCTTCCGCAGACGGAGTTGATCGAGCGATTGCAAAGGCGACGAAGGCGCAGGTAGAATGGGCGAAGACGACGTTCGCTCAGAGGAGGAGGGTGCTGAAGACTATGTTGAAGTACAATATCCCGAGGCTCTCAATGATTGTCGGAGAGGCTAAAATGGAGGCAGGTTCGTGTTGGAGAACCAAGAGACGATTGCTCGCGTCGCATGCCTCGACTCCGGGAAGACGATGGTGGATGCCAGCTTGGGAGAAATATTGGTGACTGCTGAGAAGCTGAAATGGACAATTGATCATGGAGAGGACGCGTTGCGTCCAGAGCGGAGACCGACGAATTTCCTCATGATGTATAAGAAGAATGAGGTCATATGGGAGCCATTGGGCGTGGTGGCTGCATGCGTTAGCTGGAAGTAAGTGGAAACGATTTCCTTATCTCGGCTAGGATTGTGCTAACATTGACAGTTATCCTGTAAGTATACGCTTGTGGATGTTGACGGGACTGTGAATACTAAACAATGCAGTTCCACAACCTCATCTCCCCGATAATAGCGTCCATATTCGCGGGAAATGCAATTATCGTCAAGGGCTCGGAAGCTACCGCATGGTCAAGCACATACTTCACCTCCATTGCTACCTCCGCCCTCGTAGCTTGCGGCCATTCCCCCGACATTGTCCAATCCATTGTATGCTGGCCAGATGTCGCGGAGCACTTGACCTCACACCCTGGGATTGCCCACATCACCTTCATTGGATCTCGAACAGTAGCACACCATGTCTGTGCCTCAGCCGCGAAGCGTCTCACACCAGTCTGTGTCGAACTAGGAGGAAAGGATCCCGCTATTGTCCTCGACGACCTCAGCAACAGCGAGTTCAAACGCGTAGCTAGCATCCTCATGCGAGGCACATTCCAATCCGCCGGTCAGAACTGCATCGGTATTGAACGGGTAATCGTGCTCCCACGCCTTTACGACCGCTTCATTGCACATCTCACGCCCCTGATCTCCGCGCTCAAGCCGGGCTCCATCTTAAACGCCGACTCCGACCACCCCATCGACATCGGAGCGTCCATCGCCCCGGCCAACTTTTCTACACTAGAATCCTTTATCCAAGACGCCGTCTCCCAAGGAGCCCGCCTCCTCGTCGGCGGAAAACGCTACACTCATCCAGACCACCCCCAAGGCCACTACTTTTCCCCCACGCTTATCGTCGACGTGACGCCGGAAATGAAAATCGCGCAGACCGAGCTCTTCGCCCCTGTGTTCCTGATGATGCGCGCCAAAGACGTCTCCCACGCCATCGAACTCGCCAATTCTTCACCGTACGCCCTCGGCGCCTCTGTTTACGGTGCTCACAAACCCTCGCTCGAGCGCGTGGTGCGCGAAGTCAAAGCCGGGATGGTGGCCGTCAACGACTTTGCCGTCACGTACATGGTGCAGCTGCCCTTCGGCGGTGTCAAGGGTAGCGGGTATGGGCGATTTGCTGGCAAGGAGGGGCTCAGGGGTGTATGTAATCAGAAGGCTGTTACGAGGGATAGGTGGCCGGGGGTTAAGACGAGTATCCCTCCGCCGATGGATTTGCCGTTGAGTGCGAAGGGAAAAGGGGCGGCGGAACGGGCGTGGAATTTCGCGATGGGGATTGTGTGGTTGGGGTATGGGGATTGGAGGGGGAAGGTTAGGGGTATCAGGGGGTTAATTGGGGTATAAAAGGAACAGAGCAGCGGGCCCAAAGAGGGTATCTGGCGCCGTTGACGTCTTCTCCGCTATCGCCACAGGACAAAACACAATAGTAATCATGTCAAGACCGACCAGACCAGCTCAAAATATCGCCATACAACCTCCCTCGTCACACCGTCTCGATATATCTTCTCACTTCCCAATCCGTCACGGCCTCATCCCAGAGTCGAATCTCATGCTGCCTGGTGCCGCCAAAATGCTCGACAAACTCATCCCCAAACACCTCCCTGGCCACGCTCTCCTTCCTCATGAACCGATCTGTCGCCTCCTTCAGGCTCTTGGCCAACCGTACCCCCCGATCCGTCTCTCCGCCTACGTCCTCCCCTTTACCCAGCGGGGGGATGTTGATGGCCATTTTCCTCTCGATCCCGCGCCAGCCAAGAGCGAGAATCGCAGCGAGGACGAAGTGTGGATTCGTATCTGCGCCTGGGACGCGCACCTCGAAGCGCGTCCCCTTGGGGCTACTGGTCGGCGGACTGATGATCCGTATGCTCGCAGCCCTGTGTTCCAGTCCCCAGGACACGGTCACGGGCGCCCAGAAGTTCTCGACGAGGCGCTTGTAGGAGTTTACGTTGGGCGCGAGGATGGGCATGATGTCCGGGAGACCGTCGAGCAGGCCAGCGAGGAAGTGCCTGCCTAGGTCCGACAGCCAGCGGATATCTTGCCATTCGCAGTCCCGATCTTTTTCCTCGCGGAAGAAGAGGTTTTTACCGCTGTTCTTGTCCACGATGGAGACGTGCATGTGGCCCGAATTCCCCGGTAAACCCTCACGAGGCTTCGCCATGAAGCACGGTGTGATGCCGAATTTGGAGCCGAGGCTCTTGACGACGAGTTTGAAGAGGCTGGCTTTGTCTGCCATTTGGGTGATTTCGCCGAATTCGAGGGCGGCTTCGAAGACGCCCGGCCCGGATTCCGTGTGCCACCCTTCGATGCCACAGTTGAATCGTCGGCACGTCCTGAAGATGCTGTAGTAGTATTCTTGGTTGTGGACGGGCCGCGTGAGGCTGTAGCCGAACATGCCTTCTGTGAGGGGGGGAAGGGCGGAGACGGGGTGGTCGCGGAGGAAGGTTGCGGTGGAGGAGGAGTTGCGTTCGGAGCCGGAGTGGGAGGACGGGGGTACTCTGAATTGGTAGAATTCGTATTCCGCTGTGGGGGAGAGGGTGTGGTTAGCATTGATCCCGTGCGTGTGTGCGCGCCTCAACCTGTCCAAATTGCTTTAGACGGTGCTGGGAGTTTTGAGAAAGGAAGAGTCGGCGTACCTCCTGCCATTGCGCCATAGCCATGGGAGGCAAGCTTATCCACCGTCCGCTTCAATAAACTCCTTGGGCAAGCGCTCAAGCTGGTATTCGTATCCGGGTCGTAAAAGCTAACCAAGAAGAACGGCACATTATTCTCCCACGGTATTCTCCTAAAGGAGCTTAAATCCGGAACCGCGATCACGTCCCTATACCCATTCTCCTTGTTGCTGATTGCCAGTTCTCGGAAGTAGGTCTGGTCGTGCATGTCCCAGCCGAAGATGACGCTGCAGAAACCGAAGCCTTCGCGGGCTATGGAGAGGAATTTGGACTTGGCCATGAGTTTTCCACGGAGGATGCCGTCGACGTCTATGCCGGCCACTTTCACGGCGGTGTCATTCTTCAGGAGGTCCGGCAGGGACTCGACGGTTATGGTGGAGGGGTCGATGTCCGGGTATGATGGCATGGTGTTGATAGCGTCGTTGCTCGTTGATTTCTGCTTCTTGTGATTAGGGTTTGGTGCTCTGATTAAATTGAGGAGAGCTTTACCAAACTATCAGGTCTTATGAGAAGACGTCACAGTCATAACATGAAGCTGGTGGGTTATTGTTTGAAGGTTGGGAAAGCAGGGCAGATGGGAGGTCGCAGCGACGCGTCTAGGCCAATTAAGGTTAGACTTGGCACGTTTGTCTTAGCGTGGAACCGAGATCAGATACCTAGGTAGTGTGCGCATGGTGTTCCATTTGGTGAAGATGCTGATACTGGACAATTGAATACATTCCAAAACTGATTGGTCGATGCTTCTCTATATGTATTCCTGACCAAAAATGTTCTATTTCGAACACCGAGTTGGTTGACGGGAGTCTCCATCTCCGCCCTCTCAACTGGAAACAATGCCAGCACCCCGCTATTCTCCAAGGCGGGGCAGCTTTCGGAATGTCTCCCAAAGTAGAGCTCGTCTCGTCAACCACATGGGCCACATAGCAATGTCTTGGTGAAAGCTACGTGGACCTAATAAACACTCTCTGACTAGTAGAATACCCAGGTAGGTACCACCATGACCAGTCCGCTCCCTCGTGGCCCTTATCTAGTCTTAAATCTTGAACTCCATCGGTTGGACTTCCGATGTTCGGAATTCCCGACGCTACCCGTATCTGGCGGGACTATCCTTCTTCCACACCCACCACCCGTGGACCATTTCTGAACCAACACACCAACACCACCTTTCCACCCTATAACCGTCACACTACCTTGTAGGCCGTATCTTTCTGCTCTGGTAAGCACTTCTCATAGAACTCTCCTCTCCAAACATCCCAACGCGGCCTGCACCTCGGCATCCTTATCAAGCTTTCCTTAGTTGATCTTAGTCATTCTCCCTTTCCAAACCTGACTGCTTAAACATGTCACCAATATCGCTTCAACATTCACACTACTTACTCTAACACACAGTATACCCCTTCATTCCCTCGTATATCTCGAAACCGGTCCTATTCAACATGGGCCGCTTGGAAGGGAAGAACTGCATTGTTACCGGAGGCGCTGGGTAAGTTGAAGGGATTTGGGCTCTCATATACCTAGTCACCCTTTCTATATTCCCTTCTTCCTATGATCCTCTCTTCAGCCTTTCCTTCTTTTTGCATTTCTCCTTCCCACTGAACTTTCAAATCAACTCATTCCATCCTTCGTCAATTCCTCCTTCTTCCGCACCTCCCCGTCAATCGATCAATCCCGCATCCAACGCACTCTACTAACCAACCCCAGCGGAATCGGTCTCGAAACCGCCATCCTCTTCGCCCGCGAAGGCGCCAACGTCCTCCTCTCCGACATCTCCGGCCCGGCTCTGGACCGCGCCGTCGCCAAAGTCAAAGAGCTCGTGCCCGACGCCAAGAAGATCGAAGGCAAAATCACCGACGTCTCCAAAGAAGCCGATGTCGAGGCCATGGTCGCCCATCTGGACCCCTGGGGCGGCGTCGATGTCATGTTCAACAACGCAGGCATCATGCACGCCGACGACGCCGACGCCATCGACACCCCCGAGAAGATCTGGGACCTGACGCAGGCCATCAACGTCAAGGGCGTGTGGTTCGGGTGTAAGCATGCGGTGCTGAGTTTCCGCAAGCACGGCAAGAAGAGGGCCAGCGTGATCAATACGGCGAGCGTGGTGGCGCTCGTGGGAGCCGCGACGCCGCAGCTCGCGTACACGGCGAGCAAGGGCGCGGTGCTGGCCATGACGAGGGAGTTGGCCATGGTGCATGCGAGGGAGGGGTTCCGGTTCAATGCGCTGTGTCCGGCGCCTTTGAAGTATGCATATCCTTCTCGGGACGTGATCAATTGCTTACTGTGACAGCACTCCCCTTCTCCAGGACTGGCTCGGCGACGATCAAGCCAAGCGCCACCGCCGCGAGATTCACTTCCCGACCGGCCGGTTCGGCGAGGCGATTGAGCAGGCCCACGCCGTGGTTTTCCTGGCCAGCGACGAGAGCAGCTTCGTCAACGGTACCGACTTTGTCGTCGATGGTGGAATGACAAAGTGCTATGTTACCCCTGAAGGGCCGCCTACCGAGGCTCCGAAGAACTTGGCCAGGTAGAGTCTTAGTATGGAACGGTATGTGACAGATTTCCAAGGGAATGCATATGGTTACCGGAGCAGGTGGTAATTATAGATCGATGCTTGACAGTGGTATGATGTTTCCACCTACTGATTACTAGACACAGAGGTTAGATAGAGTGGGAAATGCATCCAAGACAAATCCTAACCGATCCCTCTCTTGGACAGCTTTGTGCCAGCTTCTTATCGTTCCCGGCATAGCTTCGAACCATCAAATGGAAACGATGCATATTAAACGATTCTTGAACGCTCATACGCACTCTCCGCAGATGATGGCCCTAGCGAAGGTTTCTTAAACGACGGAACCTCTGGGACGACAGCCATGCAGTTCGTTCCTGCATATAATATCGACTGCAGACGCAGTTGATATCAGGTTCCAGCGTACCGGGAAAGTGGTGTGTGGGGTGCACGATTAACACACGTGATTCTTGTGGGGCCTTCGTGTCCAGATTGTTGACAGGTGCCAGCGATGTCTATTCAGTAGAATGCAGAAGGTATTCGAATATTAGATGGTGGATGCCTGTTTTTTGCTTTGGCGGGATGAAGAAGTAGAACTGGGGAGGCGGTTTGCTAGAGCGTTTTGGAGTAAGATCTGGGATTAGGATGAGAGGAAGGAAAGGTTATATTAGTCTAGCAAAAGGTTGGTGGCATACTCATCTCGCACTCCCACAGAATATCCCCCTCCACCTTGTCTTTTGAAAGAGAGATCTAGCGGATCTTGCTATTCGGCACACCAGGCAACGACTCGATCCCTATAACGACATCAGTCCACATCACCACGCAGGGAAAAAAAAGAGATAAATACTTACATCCACCATCCCCAATATCCTCATCCACCTTCCTCCCCACCGAGCAAGCATTCATGGCCGAAATGGGCTGCGTCTTCATCGTCTGGCAATTGACATAGCACTCCTCGTCCATGATCTTCTGGAGCGAGTCGTTCTTCCAGCCGAAGAGGTAGTCGCCGTGGTTGCCGTAGCCGGTCCTACAAGGTAACAATAGTCAGCATGGGTAGATTCCATAATTCTACAATCCCCCTCTTGGTTTCCGATCAATTATGACTTGGAAGTCGACATGTGCGGCTTTCTGGTGGGGACTTACCTGTCACCGAAGCTCCACACAAACGGTTGGCTTCCGTCGGCGGGCCAGTCGGCTTTGTTGTTGAACGCTTTGGTCTCGAAGATGACTTCGTACATGAGCTGGGGTACGCGCACGGGGTGCGAGGCCGGGCACGGCCCTTGCGATTCGAAGGTTCCGTTGGCTGGGTACGACATGTGGGAGATGTGGTCGGGGGAGTCGACGTTGACGCCGTCCCAGCATCTGGATGGAGGTGTTAGTGAAGGAACGATGAAGAACGGAGGAAATAAGGGACATCGACGATTAGGAACTTACGTGGGGAATCGCAAGTTCACCATGATACCCGCAGGACAAGGCTTCTTCGGGAAGTCCTTCGTCTCGGGGAACCGCGTGTTCATATCTTGCAAGCACGTATACGTGAGTTGCGGGTACTTGTCCGCTTCCTCCTTTGTGCTCGCAGTGGGGCTACCAATCAACATCCGGAATCCCTACAAAAATCATCTTCAGTCCACAACTCTCACATACCCAGTACTTGATTCCCTCCTGAAACTTACCGGTTTAAACGCCGTGACTTTCGACTTTTGCTGGAAATCTCCAAGGTGGTTCTGCATGTAGTAGACCGTCATTCCACCCTTTTGGCCTTCGAACCCGACATTCCCCTTCTGAGGGACTCGCTTGTATGTGCCGTTCCTGGCGCGGAAGAACAGGGCTGCGGTCCAGTAGTTGGAGAAGTCGTCAGAGGGTTGGCAGGTTGTGCAGGTTGAGAGGGCGGCGAGGTCGTGTTCGCCGGGTTTCATGCTCGGTTGGAAGGAATTCTGTGGTTGTTAGTCGGGAGGGTGCTGGAAATGATTTTTGGTCGAGCGTACTCCGCCTATAATCTGGTGGAGATGTGGTGAGGGAGTAAGGCCGGGGTTGACTAGGGGATCTAGGCGGTCGACGACGAGTTGGGAGCAGCCGAAACGGATCAGGGCGTGGCTGGGTGCGACGAGCGCGAGGGCGACGAGGGAGTTCCACTGCATCTCGATTGAGGAAGTTTGTGAGAAACTGGGATCGTTGCAAAGGACACAGCCTGGTACTCTAAGTAGTGAGGGAAAACGACTTATATGTCATTCGGCCTCATTCAAGCGAATGTGGACATTGAACTGCCGAGCCACAGGCCAAAAGGGGCTTGATAAGCAAAGGTACCGCTCTGGCCATTGAATTGGGATGCCCGAGGACGTCGATCTGGCGAGCGTCAACGCATTCAATTTGTTGGTGTAACAGGATACCATGGGAAACGATGCATAGCGTGCCAATACGAAGAGAGCGAATGGGAACCGAGGATTGTTCCAGATGTACTCAGGTTTAGCGGAATCAATATCAGTTGATGTGCATTACACCAGAAGTAATATAAGGATCCTTGGCCCACGCTGCGGGTAGATTAGCGGGGAAATCAATCGGGAGGAACGGATCCTCAACAACATAGTACAGTGTCTATGCATTTTAATCGGTTAAGTACTTTGGCTTTGAAGTTATCTCCTGTGCGGAGATTGAATGTAGGATCCAGCTTACCCTCGGAGGTACAACGGGTCTTGAAAGAGCGTTGAAAACATAAGCAGGGAGCTTGGATGAGAACTTAGTCAGAAAGCATCCTCCTTTCAATGATGAGGATACCCATGGAGTCAAACTAATACCGCGAATTCATATGTCCAGCGATCGCTCCCCAAGGGTTCCTGGGCGTTGCCACGTGTAAACGCCTGGGAATCATGTATCCTGTGTATGTAAACCCTGTCTTTGTGGGCAAGAGCCATTCTGCACATCCTATCGCAATCCCCTCGGCGTTACGATGTGTGCCTGTGGCTCCTGCGAATAGTTATGAGGCAGAACGGATCGATTGTGGTCAGGCGTATCCATAGAGATTGTGACGCTGGGAAGCAGCACAGTGCAGAAGAGAAGAGGTTTGAGCGTCAGAGATATAGATATAGTCCGTACTTGCAGTTGGGAAGCCTCAATTTTGAGGTTCGTGAGGTTGGTCGAAGGAAGGAGGACGTCGACGTCGGGGTTTGAGAGATATGCTGATGAGTAGTCATGCTTCGACCATAAAGAAACAAGGTCAATTCATGACGAATATGTTCGCGAGTAGATACTGCCACTCGCGAGTTTGCTCTTACAGTATGGTTGAGGAACTGACTGTTGATGGTACTGAAGACCGTTATAACAAGAGGAACGGCGCTGTAAAACTGGACTCATGGTCTATATTTCATGGTACGAGGTTGTTTCACCGGCCGGACGCTTCAGTGGCTGATGATGCCAGCGCCTAGAGGTATTCTGAGAAGAGACAATGTGATTGCTGCACACGCAGTCAGACAAGAAAACCTGCCTCTTCTCGGTTGCTCTTGCTTGCTCCTGTGGTGGGCGTCGCGCTTGCCTCTTCACGGATTGCCAACTGTGTAGGTCTCTAGAGAAAGCACACCAGTTTGCACTCAAACACATCAGCCACACACTCATTCATTATTATTTTGATAGTCCAGGCTCAAACAATAACTTTGACACTGCGAACACAATCGCATATATTTCCCAACATTCATTATGTCACCGTTTATCAACCGTTATGCAAGGAAGCATTGCACAGAAGTTATCCATGAACATCAACGGAAAATAGAGGCAGAAATAGAGCACTCAGGGTTAGCATTTTGGTCTGCTATGGTCCATCAACCTTGCGAACATGCAGGACGCATCAAACAAACTAAGTACACACAGATTCGGCAGTGACCTATCGGTGACAGACCGTACTGATTAGATACAGGACAGCACGTCTCGCTACGAGAACGAAGAATTACCGACGACGTCTGTCTCACCCTGGATGTGAAAAAGGGTGCGTTGTCAAGTTGCCGCCGATGCCTGATCCTCGTCGAACCTCCACGCAATATGCGCGTCGGGAGCTGGACATTTGGAAAGAAGAGTTGGATCCGGAGTGGGCTCAGACAAAGCCCCATTTTATGACTTGTGACTTCTTAAACTTGAGAGATCCCCGGACTCCTTGTACAGATCGAAAGCAGCGCGTTTGGAAGGACGAGCTTGAGTTGGAGCGGGCGCAGACGAGATCGCACCTTGAAAGACCCGATGTTCCTGGTTTAAGAGTGGCCTGGGCTGCCTCCGAAGACCAAGAGCAGCGCATTTGGAAGGAGGAAATAGACCCTGACTGGTGCCAAACAAGGCCAACGTTTCTGAAACATGCGTTTGGAGACCTAAGTGTACCCCTTGATCAAGGGGGAGATGAATGGAAAGTCTGGAAGGAGGAAGAAGATGCAGAGTGGTCTCAGACAAAGACAGAGCTGTTTGCACACAAGACTTTGGAGCTGGGCTCGCCTTTCCCTCAATATCAAAGTCAAGAAACTTGTGTCTTGAAGGCGGGGCAAGACTCAGAGCAGTATCCAGAACCAAACGTGCCTCTCATATACACCAAGCCTCCTGTAGGACGCCTAAAAGTATAGAGACGGAAAACTCCCTTAACCAGTTGGGAGGACTTGAGAAGTCTAACATAAGTTTAAATTACTGGAATTATATGGCGCGTCTAATTCATCTCCCCAATTCTGAAAATGATTGCACCTATGATTATTGGAGGTAGCGCAAGAAGTAAGGCTCCAAGCCCGGACCCTCCTTGTACATCTCCCATGAACAATGACCAGAAGATACACAACAAAACACTACAAAAGGAGATAATGATGATCATCCAGAAAAGTAAAACACCATTTAGTCCTTCTCTGATGTAGACACCCCAGCCGTAGGAAGGAATATTGCAATCGATGATGCGCTTATTGATCCGTTTCGGTAATCGCGGGACCCATACATAACTGCTGGGGTTAGCGTCGTGGTAGTCGTGTTTGAGGTAGTGTATGAATATTTCCGGTGGCACAGGCGGAAGTGGCGCCATTGGTCTTGGTGAAAACTCGTAATCAACATCTTGCACCGGCGGGATACACTCTGGTCGGCCACATATTGAAACGTATCCTTGTCGAAGATTCCAAACGGTAAACTACAGCGGCGAAATATAGGTCAGCATCGGGTTACCAACAGAGAAGAGTCGTGGGTAGTTCAAGAAATTGGGGCTGCACCTGTACGAATTCAACAGTGATAGGCTTGAAAAATATCCTCCAGCGTTTCCTTAATTTTTGATTATCCTGATAGATGGTTTTGATTGCTAGGAAGAATTCGGCGTCTGATTTGATCTTTGACACATCGATCTCGGTCAAAACCTTGTAGATGCCGCCCGTGGAAACGCATGTGGCTAAGTATTTTGAGCTAGCAAGTCCCTCAGTTTGAGATTGATCTACGCGGAGATTGAGTGCAGCACGCGGAGGCCCAGCGTCCTCAGAAGCGAGAGAAGGCATCAATCTTGATGAGGCTTGCGACGTTGACTTGTCCTGATTGCGACTCGACCCTCGATCTGCATGAGGTACGCTGGTCGATGTTGAACGGTCGTGCGAGTCTGGTGAAGATGTCAGCCCCTGCAGGGCTTTTTCGAGATGTTCTAAGGCGGCTGGATCATCATCCTTAAAGTCAGCATACAGCCGCCTCCCACAATCCTACGCTTGAGAATTAGATGGCGCTTGTTTAGAAGAATAGAGCCTACTAACGCAGTTCCATTCTATCCGACGGAACCCGGGCTTGACGGGCCGGTTGAGTATCCATCGCGCTGATTCCTGAATTCTGTGCAGTAACACCGCCAAACCCAAGGGGAATATTCGACTAATACCCGCTCCTCGGGATTGCGTCTCCAAGTTTTCGCTTCTTCGTAGCATCTGGTTGTGCTGCGAATTCTTGATTGCCTCACGAAAGTCAAGTAAACCTTCTCGAAATTCTTCGAGCGCTTCACTCTTGCGGAAAAAGCCTTTAGCCTTCTCCAACTCCGTATTCAGATGATCTAAGTGGAGCTCAAATAGACCACCTTCGCTTCCTTCTTCATCTGAGCCTGCTCTCTCCGAGTTGGCTGCGTCGGTGGCGACGTCAGTCGATATTTCAGGGGTTACTGAAGAATCGGAAAGGAACTGTTCCATAATATAGCTTTGTGAGACCGGAATACTTCCTAGGGGAAGGTGCGTGCTGTCCAAAGAGCCTGGAATTGCTAAGCGCTTCATACGACTGGCTACTTTCCTTGAATGTTGCTTGAGTGTCCGAGCGACCAAGAGCTCTGCTGGAGTGGACGCTTCCGATTGAAGATAGACAGCGAGGATCTTTAGCAGCCGATGAACATTCCTCTCCGTTCGAGCGCTGTCATCCATGGTAAAACAGGCTTGTGCAAGATCCTTGACATCTTTAGACTCGAAGATGAACCTTGCCAACCGTTCTTCAACACTGTCCATTGGACCAAAGGAGGTATTTGATGAGATCGATGCTACGTTCTGGGAGCCAATGTCATAGCTGTCGATTGAAGAGACTGAAGAGTCATCCAATAGAGCATTTCCGGAAGCTATTCTCAAATGCTGGCCGTCCGCAGACGGTAGTAGTCTTGAATCGGAAACAGCCTCGTTGTTGTCTGTTAGGGGGAAAGGTGGAAGCGCAATAGAATGTGGATCAGTATGGATTGCATACGACATTCCGCGGTGCACCTCGGCCGTATTGTTGCCACTGTACGTGGAAAGAAGACTCTTGGATCCATAAACATGGCTGCTTATGCCACCCCGTCCAGCGCTGTTTGGTCCTTCACTTTTATAGTGGCTTGGGCTGCGGCCGCGGACGACGAGTGGACAGCTAGAACGCCGCGCGACCATGACCCACATGGGGTCATTAGCACCTTTTTGACGAATGTCGACGTAGAGCTCAACATTAACACGGTAGTACTGCTGCTGAGCACGTCTCTTGCCGTTGTTCGCTGTCGCACTCTTGAACTGGACTCGCTCGAATGTGTGAGTGGTGTTGCTTTGATTGTGCACGCTCGTGGAAGATGAATAGCCGGCTGAGCTCGAAGGGCTGCTGGTCGAAGTGTCTGTAGGAGGGAGTTGGTTGGAGTCGGGTGCTCCTTGAAGTGGGAGGCGAGGACTGCTCATCGGCTGAGGATGCTGCGGCCCATAACCGCCAGCGCTCAATGGGTATGCCGTGTCCGTAAGATGGGGATGCTTCGACCCAGGTGGGGTAGGCCAGAGCTTTGTAATGGGGATAGTGGTTTGTAGTCCCTTATCACGCTTTGGCGTATGTTGGACAAGATCAACCGTCTTCCCAGGCATACCATCTACTACAGCACTAAGCGACACTGCGAAGGCCTGAATCTGTTCTAGTTGCCCTTTTCTGTCTGGCCGTTGAAGGTATAGCGGCCGGTGTGACGTATGCGGGTCAAGCTCGTACGAGCATTGCACCCAGAAGTAATTTCTCCGATAACAAGTCCAGAGATTGCCGCTGAGAAAGAAGCCTTTCTCAATTTTTGCGTGAATGTTTGGCCGAACAAAAGAGTGATCGTTGGTCTTGATCTCATGAATATTCTCTTGTTCCTGGAATGGAGGAGTTTCTACGGACAATCGGTCGCTCTGGTTGAAGAGAACGTTGGAATACATGCTGTGAGCTGGAGGTGGTCAGGAAGCGCGATGTGTCAGTAAACCTTTCTGTGGGAAGACTGCGCGTGGTATGTAGTTGGCAAGCAGTACGATGTCTTTTCCAGCATCGTCACAGACCTCGAAGAGAGTCAGCTGCCTCTGTGCAATTCGAAGCTAGGGACACTGGCCAAAAAAGGAGCGCTGGCGTACGTAAAGGTGTAGTTTAAGTCAATCTGGCACAAAGACGGGGGGATGGGTGATCCCTACTTAACACATCGCGGCGCAGCGGTGAGCATGGCGCAGCAGAGCATTGATGCCTTGGACCAATCAATATGAATCTTTGTTGCAACTCAGGTCAAGAGCGCAGCAGCGGGGCAGGTGCAGCACTGCCCGATGGAGTTGCATGCTTCCAAGGTTGTTAGTTAACTCGACACACGTGAATTTCAAGCCTCAGTCAGTAACATACTAGGTGCCTTCCGTACCAGGCTAAGCGGTACTGTACGGGAAAGTCAGAGTTAATTACCGCTTCACTCCTAAAATGTGCTAACACGGACTTGGCAGCTCCCTTTAAGAAAAACCGTGCGCTGAGAACAAATCGAAGTGCAAAACCGGAAACCGATTCTGCTCGCGACTGTACAGCTGAGTCCAGATTTTGAGAAGAGGCAAGAAGTTCCTGGCTAGAATCGGGATAGACCGCAATTGCGATGCTTTCAGAGTAAATGTCTGTTTTGCACGAATTCATCAAGAACGACTCCCCACACGAACCACTCGCTAGGGGAAGAGTTTCTGAGGATTTCCAGCTGCGCCTGATTACTCCAGATTTACATCATGCTGAGCAGTTCTGCACGCGAGAAAGCCCAGACGTTTGTGTTCCGTAAAAGCCGCACATGCGCAATGCGGACTGAGCCTGGTGTACGATAACCAACATCACAAACGAATCACTGGTTGCGCCGCCTTTGCTGCTCGCGTATTGCATCGGCTAAGTTGTTGTATAAAGATATAAATTGCGTTCGAGTTCGATTTCGCCAATTTAGATGGTTTATCACCGCAGAGGGTGTTATGACATGCCAGGCATTCATAAAATACTCGTCAGGATCTTCGCATTTAATGCCAATGCCAGGTTGATATAGCGTGCGAGAGAGGTTGTCGTAGACATGATATAAATCGATATAATGTTCATTGGCTCTGAATTAGTAAGGCTAGAAGATTTCTTGCAGTTGTTCTATAGCAGAAAATCGTAGATTAGCCGAGCGTTGGTCATAACTGAAGCTGAAAATTGCAGTAACTAATCTAAATAACACGACACACAGAAAAGTCGGCTTAACGTCACAAAGCTAAATGCGCGCGGAGGGGCAGATTCCAGGCAAAAGAGCGGCTCAGTCACTTAAAAGCCTACTATACTACCTAAATTTAGTTAGGCAGAGCCTGTTCTATACTGTTCTAAGCTAGCGTACAGGGTTCCTGATCACCCAGGGTTCCTGATCACTTCCCAAATCGCGCACCCCTCAGAGAAATCATGATTATTTCAATCAACCTAGTTACAATTGCCACTCTGTACACATAGATTGCAGAGTTTTTGCAGCTGTTTCAGCTGCAACT
The DNA here is from genome assembly GCF_010094085.1 of Westerdykella ornata. Taxonomy (NCBI): domain Eukaryota; kingdom Fungi; phylum Ascomycota; class Dothideomycetes; order Pleosporales; family Sporormiaceae; genus Westerdykella; species Westerdykella ornata. The sequence continues at coordinate 222,480 of NW_022986882.1, forward strand.
CTCTCTGCTTCTTTTTCTCTAGGATTACTACTGTTTTGCTCTTGTAGAAGAGCAGATGCCCGTACTGCTATCATAATAGTATCTACATCTGCAAAGCGTTGATTTGGATCCATGCGAACTTTCTTTCGTGGCTGTTGAGGCTTAAGAGCCTCGAGTTGACTCTGCAATCTTTTGTTCTCTGCTTCTAACTCTGCTGCTCGTGTATTTGCAGTTGCAATTGCCTTGCCTGCTTTCTCAAAGAGCTGGTGAACCTTGCGGCCTATACTCTGCTCTCTGTGAAGTGCTCG